>NW_019727389.1:125381-244557 GCF_002891405.2 Cryptotermes secundus | reverse complement strand
TTACTATCGTAACGCCGCCGCTTTTGATTCGCGTTGCCTAGCGCCCGCGATATCCCTCGGTGACGTCACCGCGGAGGGGAGTGGCGGGGCGGGACCTCGCCTATTACCGTAAGAACGCGAGCGTTACGCCACCGCCACGCGCCGCTGGGGAGGTAGGGGTCAACATGTCACAATATATATATGTCCTCTCGTTGCGGATATGTGTTTTGAGTTAGTGGGTTGTGATCTCTACTGTTGTGTGTTGTGCTTCGCGTCTTGTTCTCGAACTCAAATCAAACCCCGGCACTTCAGAATGTATAAATTGTAACCGGACCTAAGAAAGCATTCATTCTTCTAATTTCCATTAAATGTTGACCATTGGCGATTTCATCATTGGTCGACTGTTATTTGTTTTATTTTATCTGTAAATGAAGGTAGCTAATTTAGAAACTAAGTAAGAACTAAAACTAGATTAAGGGGAAAGTTAATGTCAAATATTAAATACCGTATTTACGCATGTATAGGCCGCGTGCGTGTATAGGCCGCAGCACAATTTTCAGACAGAAATTATAGAAAAAATCATTTTCTTGGAATATTATTTCAGGAGTAGAAATTATTCCGAAATATTCCGAATATATTTTTTTTAATGAAGTGTGATTTCGAATATTTCGAATATAAGCCGCACCCCAGTTTTCCTCTTGAATTTTTGGCAAAAAATGTGCGGCCTATACATGCGTAAATACGGTATTCATCTACAAATTTTGTGGCATTGAACTGGTAAATAATGGCCTGGCATGAAACAGCAACCGGATGATACTAGAATTATGGGGTGGAAGTAACAGTTTCAGTTTCCTTTGACTTATCTTTTCATTATTGTCAGTATCGTGCCAGCATTTCTGTGGGACAGGCAGGAGGAACATGGCAAATTATGGCTGCAGCAGTAGGATTTCAGGTCCAAGAATTTTCCTTTGCTCCACCCTACAAGAAGGAGGCGGTCCAGACCGGTTTTCTCTCAGAGCCCACAGAAACCTCATCCCATACATTTCAAAGACTTCCCATACCGGAAAGTACAGTACAAAGATTCCCTGCATCAGGACCTCTCTTTCCACTCATTCCAATCAACTCCCCTAACAACATTCCCCCTCCCCAACCGCATCCAGACGTCTCTGCGAGGGATAGGCACATATTTTCTCTTCTCAGTCAGCTGACACTTGTCCTACAGCTGGAGCCCCGGAGGGATTTAGGTATCAAAAGTTCAGACATTCGCCATACAAGTTCACAAGTATGAACTAGTTCATAAACTTTGCTTCCTGGTACGCAAACTTTATCGACAGTTAAAAATAACTATAGACCGATGCTGTGAAAGTTTGAGCTTACAAAACTCACACAAGTTTTCGCAGTTAGCATGGTTAGGATTCCGAACGATTTAAAAACTTGGAAGGAGAAATCAGTTTTGATACTTAGAGGTAAATGCTGTATTAATGTTGAAATGTATGTTAATTAAATAAGGCGTGAGGAAGAGGACTGGATTCATCTGGCCCCAGTAAACAGTTGCTGGCTCTTGTGAACACTAATGAAGTTTCGTATTCCATGAGAGGAGGAATTTCTTCAGTAGCGGAGCCTCTCGAGACTGACTGCGCTGTGTGAAATTATAGTACTTTTCGAGCTTGTTCATTGACACAACTTTCCATACCATGGCGCTGTTTTGAGGTCCTCAAATGTTTAAGACGTATGTACATTGTGTGCTGCCATTTTGGGTGCGTGACAAAGCTGTTTACTTCCGCCGCACACTCTAGTCATCCGCTTGATATTTCCCTCTTTTTCCAGTAACTCCTCCAAACTGAAAAAAGCAGATGTCTTTGTTTTATAATTACAAGTCCGGCCGGAGTACAATGAAATGTTAGAATACAGGTTATAATGTATGACTCAGTACGCCTATCCTCGGGAGTAAAAAATTGCTGTTCACGGTTGTGTGAATTCGATGAGCCGGGAGGCGCAGTGGGTATAGAGACTGGCTACGGGCTGGACGACCGACTCCCGGTTGGGTCAAGAAACTTCACTCCTCCATCTCGTCCCGACAGGCTCTGGGGCCCACCCAGCCTCATATCCAGTGAATATTGGCAGTATCGTGAAGATAGACCACTCGCCTCCAACTAGTGCCGAGGTCAAGAAAATTTGGGTTTATACATCCACCCCCCCTACGCCTTCATGGCTTAGTGCTTCATTAGTTAAGCACAGGGTCAACTTTACCTTTACCTTACCTATTGAGGGGTGAGAGGGGGGGGAGGGCGAGGAAGTACGCATAGGGCACATGCATATTCAGTTTTATTTTAAAAACGTGGAGATGGAAGAGACAGTTTGTGGGATTTAAGCATAGGTGAGGGGATAATATTGAGATGGATCTTGAATAAGCAGTGTGCGGGGAAGTGGACTGGATTAAACTGTCTCACTATAGGTGACACTGGCGACTCGTAGATGCGATAACGTACATTCGGGTTCTGTGAATGGCTGAGCGAGTACTGACTTTTCAGGGACTTTGCTCCGCGGAGCTTGTACCCGGAGAGAACTTTGGATCTGACTGTTATTTTCATATAGTGTGATGGCACCTGGGAATGGTCCTCTAGCCTGCCACTGTTTTAGTCACGCCGTCTAAACATGACTTTACTGCACATACACGTAGCAGTGCAATGAAAGTGCAAGGATAACGGTTTACGACATAACCATCCTCAGGGCTGACGTATGAACCAAACGGTCTTTTATGAGTCGTAGCCTGCAGTAGGAAGTAAGACACGCAAAGGCTACTACTTTTAAGACATCGTAATTTCTCTGTTTGTACGTTGAACAGGATGTTATGCAACGTTTATGCGAACGACCGCCATTCTATAACGTATATTTCTTTAAGGATTCCTCAGACAAAAGTTGTCTCTTTGTGGCAGTTGTGCAATTTTGAAGTATACAAATATTTCAGATCTTAGGACTTGAAGTTTAAGTTCCGTAGAATACATTACGAAGTATTAATTTCTTTCTTGTAGGGCCTACTGATTGATTGTATCATTTCCCCATCTCCAACCTAAAAAAATAAAACTATCCCTGTAACAGGCCGTGGAGGCCCGTAGGGTTGTGAGATGTTGAGGCTCGAACATTTTCTAGAAAGTCGGCTCACAGATGGCGGTGAGGTTGTGAACCTTACGCGCCGGCCGTCCTTTACCCCCAGGAAGATTCCTGGTACTCATTTCTGTTAGAGGCTGAGTCGACCCCAGGGCCATAGTGCTGCTGGAAGGATTAGGTAAATTGAAACAAGAATTCACCTCATCGGGGTTCGAACCCACGACCTTCCGACTTTCAGCGTAGTGCCTCAACCGACTGCGCTACCGCGTGCTCCAATCTCCTACTTAAGATTAAAATAAGTTATACAAAGTCGTATGTGTGAAACTTGGGAGGAACATACGAGTAGATTTAGTGTGTGTTGAGAACAGAGCGTTGAGAATATTAAGATCTAAGAGATAATTGTATAGTGAGCAGCTTCACGATTCCCGTTCTTCACAGAATGTTATAGGATGCGCGGTTTACGTAGCACGCGTGAGAAATCACGTGTACTTGAAAGGAATATACCCACTTGTAGGATCCTGACGTAAGTAAGGAATAACGTTGAAGCGAACCTTAAAGAACAGTTTGAGGATATTGACTGGATTAAACCGTTTCAGGAAGGAGCTAGCGCGGGCTCTTGTGAAAATGACCATGAACCTTCGGCTTTCAAAAAATTGCTGTTCTTTTCGTGCTGGCGCTTGCACAACGTGTCCTCTTGGAAGAATTAGAGAACCGCTGAACAGTCAGTTCAAAAATACTCTGTCCTGCAGGTTCAGAACATTTCAGACAGTGCTTATACAGATGGCCCAAGGGTCAGGTAACTCATTAGTAAAATATACACTAAAATACGTTATAAATCTCCTTATTACTTAACTGAATTTACACATTTTGTTCAGAATGAAATCCTCCGTGTTCAGTGTGCAACTCACAGTGCTGTGATACGTTCTACAAACTGACTGGCAGGTTTAACACTAGAGAATATTTCAGGTTAACTGACCTTTGGGTCATCTGTAATATAGCAGTCAGCGATCATAGCAGGTAAAGCTATCCCTGTAGCAGGCCGTCCATATGGTTGTGAGACGTCGAGGCTTCCACGTTTTCTAGACAGTCGAATCACAGAGGCGATAAGGTTGTCAGCCTTACGCACCGAACGCCCTTTACTTCTCAGAAAGTTTCCTGGTACTCCTTTCTCTTAGAGGATGAGTCGAACCCAGGGTCATAGTGCAGCTGTAAGTATTAACTTGATTTAAAAATCGAAACCGCGACCTTCCACCTTGTAGTATAGTACCTCAACCAACTACGCTACCGCGTGCCTCCAGTGAATGCTCATATTATCAGTAAGGTAACTGAATCAAACTTTTCCATTGTTCAAAATCAACTTGCTTTATTTCCTCTCGACTGTAAAGAAAAACCGGGCAGTTTTTTGACCTATGCGTTTACACAATGGAGACATTTTTATGGGCCACCATTAAGGGTGTTTATAGTGGAGAATTCTCTTTCTCCCCTTTCTCTCACACCGGGTCGTCGTCCTCCTTGTTTTGTCTGTAGCAATGTAAACATACACTGAAGTGGCAAAAGTCATGGGATAGGTACCTAGTATCGCGTAGGACCCCTCTAGCCGGGCGAAGTGCAGCAACTCGACGTGGCATCGATTCCACAAGTGGACGGAAGACCTCTAGACAGATCTTGAGTCATGCCGTCTGGATAGCCGCCCACAGCTCCCTGGTATTTGTAGGTGCAGCATTTTGGGTGCGGATGGACGTCTCCACCACGTCCAATAAATGTTCGATTGGGTTCATGTCGGGTGAACGTGGTGGCCACACCATTCGTCGGAACTCTCCAGAATGCTCCTCGAACCAATTCTGGACAACTCCGGCCCGATGACATGGTGCATTGTCCTGCTGGAATATCCTATAGTTCTGGGGGTACATGAAGTCCATGAAGGGCTGCAAATGGTCACCAAGCAGTGTAACGTAGCGGTCACCAGTCAATGACGTATTTAGGTGGACGAGCGGACCCAACTCATGCCACGTGAACACACCCCACACCAGTATGGAACCGCCACCAGCCTGCACGGTGCCTTGTTGACAACTGGGGTTCATGGCCTCATGGGGTCTGCGCCACACCCGAACCCTACCATCAGCCCGAAACAACTGGTACCGTGACTCATCGGACCACGCCACATGTTGCCAATCTTCCAGGGTCCAATTAGCGACGTCACAAGCCCAGGTGAGGCGCTGTGTCCGGTGTCGTGGTGTTAACAGAGGCACTCTGGTCGGTCTTCTGCTCCCATATCCCATGGAAGCTAAAGAACGCTGCACTGACCTGCTGGATATGCGTCTGGTACCTCCCGCATTGAATGTGGTTGTGATTTCAGCCAGTGTCGCTTGTCTGTTACCACGGACAATTCTTGCTAGACACCGCTGGTCACGATCATTAAGCACCCGTGGTCGGCCACTGCGCTGTCCACGGTGGGTGCAAATGCCTTCCACAAGATATTCCCGGTACACACGTGACACCGTGGATCGAGGAATGTTGAATGACCGCAGAACTTCGGAAATCGAATGTCCCATCCGCCTGACACCCACTATCATGCCCCATTCAAACTCCGATAATTCACGTCGGCTTGCCATGAGCAGACTAGCCGGTGTTCAACCTGACTCACCAGAGAACACCTCACAACTGATACTGCTCTGGCCATTCCCAAGCCGTCAAGGGACGGTGGCGCCACTTAAAAATAAATTTACATACTGCTATCCCATGACTTAAGGCACTTGAGTGTATTTATTTCTCCACAGAGGGAAAACAGTGAGCAGTAGTGCTATAATTTGTAGATTAAACATGTGTTTCAACTCGACAGATAACCGTCCGTACAACTTGCTGCCCTTGACTCAGTACGTGAATCTGAGGTTTTCACGAAGGTAATGATTAAGACTGCATCAATGGGTTGTCATACTATGTAGTCTTATTGGCGGGCACTGATGTTCCTGTGTAACGAGCTGTTTCTATACCGGGAGATGAAGGCGACATGTTCCTCAGCAATGCCGGCATTCCACTACAGGACTGCACGGTATCACAACACAGAAAAGCACAGTTTTATATACTGGATATTCGCTTATTCTGCAACGCTATATCAACTCGTGTGATTGTACAGAAACTAGTGAAATACAGCTGTGTGTTTGTTAAAGATAAAACGAAACATTAAGGACATCTGAAGCTTGGCTGAAAGTCCTCATTCAGTATAGCTGTTCATAACTGGGTTTGAAAAGGAAGTGATGCATGTAGCCATCCGCTATACCATGGTATAGAAAACACCATAATTTTTAAAATATCAGTTTTAACTGTATATAATTTAGCACCCAGTGTCCTCTTAATAATGGCATTGTAGAATTAGACCCAGCTCTCAATTAACGTTAATAGCATTATCGTTTCTGTAGCTTTAGGTTTCGTTTGTAAACTGTGACCACCTGAAGACGCTCTAAGGGACTGAAACGTGTCATGGTACTAAATGATAAGTCACTTATGGTATTGTTATATATTGTACAAGTGATTTGTTGTGTTAACGGATATTTTTATTTGCATTAATACACAACAGGATGCAAACGTTAAAGGTATATTTTATATTTTAGTTTTGATGGTTTCAGGAGGGGATAACATATATTTGAAGACTTTTATTTATGACTCAACTCCTTGTTTTCTTCCATGTTTCAGATTTGCATCGTAATGTGAGGTTAATACGTTATTCTTAAAAGTTCATGTTAACACTTGAATTGCATAAGCTTGTTAACGCGAACGGTTAGTTCAGGTAATCATGGCTAAGCACAGATTTACTGTTTCTCTCTTGTATTGTGTTGTAGTGTATTGTTATTGTATGCTTATTGGATGGTATATTCTGAAATAAATCTCGTACCAGTACAAACCTGAAGATTACTTCCTGTCTTATGAGATGTAACGCTATGCAGTCTGTTACATATTGATCAATGTTTCGGAGAACTTGTAGCCTCCACCTCGAGGCTGTCCTGGCACATGACGTCACATTACAAAAGGCAGTAATCTTCATAGTCATTGCCGTGATAGGAGGCTGGGTGTGCCCCAGAGCCAGTCTGGACGATATGGAGATCGGGACTCGAATTCCGACCCCTCGGTCGTACAGTCCGTAGCCAGTCGCTATACCAACTACACTATCCTGGCTCCTTGTTAATTGTTGTTTGTTGTTATTAATCATTTCAGTAATCACCTGTCCGCCGGTCACGGTAGCCGAGCGGTCTAAGGCAGTGTTCTCAACCATCGGGCCCTCGTCTTATAAAAAAAAATAATTTACCGGGCCGCGGTGTGACAAAGGTTGAGAACAATTGGTCTAAGGCATGTACTGTCTTCGCTTGCTCGGAAGTTGGGATCGCGGGTTCGAATCCGACACAAGACATGGGTGTGTGGTATGTGTATGTGTTTATTCTGCATTTGTATTGTCCTGTGTTTAGGTAGAGGCCTTGAGACGAGCTGATCAGTCGTCCAAGGAGTTCTGCCATCTGTAAAATGATCATGAAACTGAAAATCAGAGGCCAGGGCCCAAGGGGCGCTGTAGAGCCAGTGAAAAAAAAATTATCTGTCCATGAGTCTGTATGTCTGTAGAGAAAGCAGTTTCTCCTGCATTGTAAATATCACAGCTACCAGCTGTTGAAGAATTGTTTGCAAATCTAGAAGTGGCTTGTAAGGTAAAGTAAAGTAAGGTAAATTTGTCTCTGTACTTAATTAGTTAAGCAGCACGCCATAAAGACTTATGGGGGTGGAGGTGCTTTGTTGAGCTTCACGCTCCTCCCGCATTACCCCGGGTCAAGAGCTCCCGTTACCCATTGGATAGGAGGTTGTGAGGACCACGTTTTAGAGTAGGGATAAATTCGTCGGGAATCGAAGTAAGAAGGTTATACTTTTTCTGAATAGAATTGGAAGGCAGACTTTTCAATTAACGCGACATTCCTCCGGTTTCAATAAAGGCAGGGAATTTCTTGAGTAGCTGCTGGTCTTGGAAGACGTTTTGCCACTGAGTTAGGTGTGTGGATACAGTTTGGGTCAGTATAATTTGGGCTTTGTGGTATATTCCCAGATTACCCAGTTTCACACGTGTAAGCTGTTAACTGTGAACCAAGTAGGCCTAGCAAGCGAGAGGCTGTAGGGTGCGGCAGGAGGCAATATGTCCGCTCTCGTCGTTACAGGCAAGTGTTTTCTTTATTGCTAGTGGGGTGGGACTGAGTCCCTTGTACTGCGGCCACTTATGACCTATTTACCAGCCCCAGATGATAGGTGAGGGTGATTGTGGAGCAATTGGTGGAATGAAAATTGGCAGGGGAGACCGAAGTACTCCGAGAAAACCTGCCCCAGCGCCACTTTGTCCACCACAAATCCCACTTGACCAGACCCGGGATCGAACCCGGGCCGCCGCGGTGGGAAGCCAGCGACTAACCGCTTGAGCTATGGCGCTGCCCAGGTCAGTGTTTCAGTGCTCATCCTCTCACCGCTTTCTTTGTACGCATGTGAATTCTCTATTGTGAATATATAAGGGACGAAAGAAGGAAACAAGGGGGAAGAAGAAGGAAAAAAAGTTGAGAGTGAGAGGTTGACGCCTCCTGGAAAAGTTCTCTTTGTTATACGGTCGTATTTTACTTTTGTTTTATTTCCACACTTCGTCCTGCCTTCCAGTATTTTTTTTTACTGTGAACACCCACTGTCACTCCTTCTTCTCCCCGCTCAACGTAGCTTTAATAATAAATTGATTGTCATCTTCCTTCAAGCGTGCTCAGTCCGTCCTTCCGTTGTAAGCAACCTGCACACCTTGTCGCAAGGTTCTATTGTGTCATGATGGAAAACGATTCTTTCCATCGCGCATTCTACTTCAGTGAATCTGTTACTTGCTCTTAATTCGGTTAGTCACTATAATGGGTCTGAAATTTAAGTTGCCCCCACATGTTTTCTGTCACTACTTGCTAAACCGACAGCACTAATGAATACAGATCCAGCCGAAACTTCAGATATGAAAGCCGCCGTGCTTGCCGTTACATTTGTCGTGAGGTGTACTACTCGTATACAGTGTGATTCTAATTATTGTCGGGATTTCCGTGGTCTGTAACTTTCAAACCGGAAACAACAATATAGAACTGCTTACGGAATTCTAAAATGTAAATTGAAAAGTTTTGTTACCTAAAAAATAAAACTTTTTGAGTTACCTTTTCATATTCCGTAAGCGGTTTTATATTGTTGTTTCCGGTTTGAAAGTTACAGACCACTGAAACCCCCGACAATAATTAGAATCACCCTTTATAACAAGGGTCTTGGGATATTTATTCATAGGGTAATCATATTCACCTTACGGGACGTCCAGAGCTGCTCTTGGGCACACCCAGTCTCCTGTCCACTGAGTGGCGGCTGTTTCCGCAGGGGTAAAGAGGCAGGGGCGCGAAGCTGACCACTCACCTCCAGCTAGAGCCAAGGTTAGGAATGGTGGAGCAATACTTCCTCTCCCTCATATATCTTCATGGCATGGTTTGGTGCTTAATTAATGAAAGCTCAGAGATAACTTTTTTTTTTTCATTTCTTTGGCACTACAGCCCCAGTGGGCCTAGGCCTACCTCCATGAACTTCCGTTCACTTCGGTTTTTCTAGATCTTACACATTCGGTAGGACTCTTTGGGCGGGTGATCAGCTCGTCGCAAGGCCTCTACCTGTACACAAACACAGAAAAACGCACACAAACATCCATGTCCTGAGTGGGATTCGAACCCACGATCCCGGCTTCCGAGCGATCGAAAACAGTGCATGTCTTAGACCGCTACCGTGACCGGCTCAGGGATAACTTTACTTTAACTTTATCTTAAGGTTATATGCTTAACAGTGACCCGGGGGGGGGTGCATAAATACATTAGGTACATTATGATCCCATAGGAAGTGAGTGCTTGGCAAGACGGGGGAGATGGGCGATAATAAAATGAATCTTTGTCGTGTGAACTGATTGAGATGGTTCGGGACAGTGTCTTACAGAAATGTTTGATATTTAAGCGAAAATGAACCTTAGGGTTCGTTGATGGCTAGTTTGTTATTTGGATAATTGTTTTATGTGATGTTGAGATTATTACTTAGGTATCAGCTAATCACGTGTGATGTCCGCCTCGGCCGATATATTTTTTCTTACAGAATGTTGGCTATTTTAGTAAGCGTAACTTAACATGTTCTAAGAACAAATAATTGCACTTCATTATGAAATGTAAAACGCGTTGGATTAGGGCTGGAATCAAGCCACTAAGATATGGTAAGTATTTCACACTCTGGCCATATTGACTCGCTATCGGATAGACGACTCTATCCAGCCTCGTGTTCCCTACAGAATTATCGGAAGGGATAAAACTTCCAGCACTTCTGCTGCCGTTTGAGGTGCGGACGTCTAGTTCTGAGCAGTGCACCTTGACCAACATAACTACAACGACCATTTTCGGTTTTAGTGGTTTGGGTGTTCACCAAAATGCAGAGAAAAATCAGGACATAAAGATAGGTAACAGATGTTCTGAAAATGTGTCACAGTTCAGATATTTGTGAACAACGATAACAGATCGAAACCTGATTCAGGAGGAAATTAAGATGAGACTGAACTCGGGTAATGCTTGCTAGCAATCAGTCCAGAACCGTTTGTCTTCTCGTCTGCTGTCTAAAAACGTAAAAATTAGAATATACAACTATGATTTTGCCTGTGGGTCTGTATGGGTGTGAAAGTAAGGGGTAGGATACTCAGACAAATATTTGGACCGAAGAGAGATGAAGTGACAGGAGGTTGGAGAAAACTGCATAATGAGGAGCTTCATAACTTGTACTCTTCTCCAAGTGTAATTAGAATGGTAAAGTCAA
Source organism: Cryptotermes secundus (assembly GCF_002891405.2). Classification (NCBI taxonomy): domain Eukaryota; kingdom Metazoa; phylum Arthropoda; class Insecta; order Blattodea; family Kalotermitidae; genus Cryptotermes; species Cryptotermes secundus. Next base: position 233,604 of record NW_019727389.1, on the reverse strand, counting down.
GGAGGACGAGATGGGCAGGGAGTGTAGCACGAATGAGGAGAAGAGGAATGCATATAGGATATTGGTGAGAAAGCCAGAATGAAAGAGACCACTGGAACGATCAAGGCGTAGGTGTGTGGACAATATGAAAATGGATCTTAGAGATATAGGCTGGGATGGTATGAATTGGATTGATCTGGCTCGGGATATGGACCAGTGGAGGGCTCTCTTGTGAACATGTTAATGAATCTTCGGGTTCTATGAAATGCTGGGAAATTCTTGAGCAGCTGCACAACTGGCAGCTTCTCAAGAAGGGCTCAGCACCGTGAGTGAGTGATTGAGTGCTTTGACTGTACTAAAGTTTAATAACAAATATACTGAAAGATATACCCCGTATGTGCAGAGATGAGCAAATAAAATTAAGGTTGACTTAAAAATAGGTTGCAAGGATGTGGACCTGCTTCATCTGGCTCTGAGTAACGAGCTCTTGTGAACATGGCAGTGAACCTTGAGATTCCATAAAGGGCGAGGAATGTCTTGGCCAGCTGAGTGACTACCAGTCTCCCAGAGAGAACTCCCTTCCAAGGAATTTGTGATTTGGCTGGCCATGATTTTAGTAGTTACGTAATGGAACGCCTCGTTTGCCTTTTTGAAGCCTTTAGCTCACACTACCGGCCCCGTGCCGTGCATCTATGGCCACAACAGTGTGTATGCTTGTGCTGGCCCATGCCTATTCTTCCATTTCTGGAATGGCTGATCTCCGGTTCCACTTTCAATAGAAATGTGCGATCTGATGTACTCTTAAAAAGTCTCCGAGCAGAACCGTTTTATTTTACCAAACACTGTATACCCTTGTTGGTTTAGGAGGTTATGCTTCCGATTTCTATTGTAGAGGTGACCCGGTTCGAATCTCGTCCGGGCCACCGGTTACCCTGATTGAGGTTTTCCGTCGTTTTCCTCAGGCCGTCCAGGGAAAAGCCGGGTGAGTACGTCTGATCAAGTCTCGACCGCTTCCTGCCACACCGTTTCCAGTTCATTATTCCCTGGTGAGCCTACTTTCTACTGGACGCAGTACACTCTGAGATACAGACAGCGTCATGACAAAAACCAGAAATGAATAAAAAAGTAAATCTATCCCGGTAACAGGCCGTGAAGGCCCATAGGGTTGTGAGACATTGAGGTTCCCACATTATCTAGACAATCGGCTCAAAGATGGCGGTAAGGTTGTCATCCTTACGCGCCGGTCGCCCTTTATCCCCAGAAGATTCTTGGTACTCATTTCTGTTTGAGGCTGAATGGACCGTAGGGCCATAGTGTGGCTGGAAGGATTAGGTCAATTGAAAACATCCACCTCATCGGGAATCCAATCCGCGACCTTCCGGCTGCTTGTAGAATAATGCCTTAACCAACTATGCTACCGCGTGCCCCCACCGTAAATGAATGAAACATACATTAAAGTGGTAAGCATTTAGAGGGTGTGATTGTTACTGGTGTAAGAAATAGTAAGTAGCAGATAGAGAATTGTTGCACCCGTTGGATGGGTCCAGCAGTAGCCATTATAGCCTCCAGCGAATCGAATCTCAGCCAATAGAAACCTATAAGCGATATCCCGTAATCCAAGGCGACATGTGCGTCATTGTCAGACTAGACCTATTACGTGTAGATGACCTACAATCTTCATCGTGGATGTAAATAAGCGAGTTAAAACTGACTAATACATACATCATGCACAGTGAGTAAGCAGTATATAATTGGGGTTCCGTTAGCCAATTTCTCTTTTTGCTGACTGGGCGATAGCAACCGCCAAATGGGACTCCCACGTGGAAACATACTTCACACTTTAAGGTTACAGAACTGATCACCTAACTAGCTAGAAAGCAGTGTTCTTTTTGAGAGGCTGAGAAGTTCCCTTCCTCTGAGTAAGTCTGTTATATTGTGAGTTTTTTTTTTGTCTAAATTCGTTTCCCCAAAGATTTCTTTCCTGCATACAAAACGTTACTGATATGATCTAGTAATTTGTCATAGCCAGAACATTAACTGGATTGGCCGACGACTTTTTCACCATACTTCACTGTGAACTCTCAGCACTTTAAACTGGATTTGAGGTTAATGAAACGCCCTGCATATGGACATACACGAGTTAGACTGGTCCGTTATCTGCCAAGGTGAAAAAGGAGAAGTGTTGCTGATATATAGCTCGTTTCTATGGTTCGAACTTTTGAGAGATTAAAACTCGTTTTAATGCTGCAACTTGTTTTCTTCCTTTTTTATTTAAACGATCACTTCATCTCGCTCCTTGCAGCATCAACTCTGCAACGAACCTTTCTTCTCTCGCCATTACTGCCGTTCCCTGTCGCAAAGAGAAACCGCTTTGTGTTGTTGCAGTACCAGTTGAGTTCGCTTCCAAAAACATTTGCCAGCCGCCTGGTTCTGTCACACCAGACTGGAGGGTGACGCTTTAAAGTTGACAGTGTGATCAGGTTAAACGGGAGTATTTTGATATCTGGTAGATAACAGCATCATTCCCTCAAATATCAAGAGAACTGAACACCAGCTAAAGAAATCTTTTGGAAGCACCGTTAAGACGTGAGTAGTTTAGTATTTTGGATTTGAGTTTCTCGTGGACATGACTGTGAAGAGAGCGGTCTTTGGAGTTGTGACACCGTGTAATTCGGAGGGCGGCCGACGTTTTGGAGGAACAGCCTGCTCAGCTTGCCACCAGATGCTGCTGATGTCCTACTTGGTTTACCCTTCCATCCTGAAGTTGGAGGTTGGGCGTTAGAGGTTCAGAGGACGCACTCTTCAGTTGAGTGTTTATGATTAGACCAGAAATAGGATACGACCTTCTGTGTAACGAATCACCCACACGAAAATTTTTTTTGGGGGGGGNGGGGAGTTATACGCCGGCTTTTGTTTGAGGTTTTTATCTAGGCTTAAGACCGGCTGTCCACAAAGTGGATTGTTGGTGGTTTTCTTTGTCTGTTCCCCCTGGAAACTGTTAAGAGAGAAACGTAAAAGAGATGACATCGCATTTATTTTTTGGGAGTTATTCAATTCATCGTCTGATACTGTACAGTGCTGTTAACAAAGCGTCTTGAAACTACGAGCAGATATGTGCGGTGCTTGTATCTGTATGCGGGGCGGCGTCTTGTAATAAGATCGTGATCATGTTGCAACATACGCACCAAATTCATATCTAAATTGGAAGTACTAATCAGTCAATAACAGATTTTTACCTTGCTCTTCAACTTTTTAGTGAGATGTGTTCCACAGTGACCGCCTCTGAGGTCTAGTGGTTAAAGTTCCTGACTAGAGATCCGGAGGTCCCGGGTTCTGTTCCCGATGCTACCAGATTTTCTGAGAAGTAGTGGGTCTGGAACGAGGTCCACTCAGCCTCGTGAGCACAACTTAGGAGCTATTTCAAGGAAATAGCGGCTCCGGTCTAGAAACGAGATTAAAGGCCGTGGGGAACCGTTGCGCTGACCACATGACACTCTCTATTCGCTAAAGTTGGCATTAACTTCGCCGATAAGCGGAGTTTGTGTTTTGTTTTATGTTCCACAATAAATATTGGAGAAAATATACAGCGGTAAGACTATATTTTGTCGACTTAAAGAAAAAGTAATTTCATTCGTCATAATTATCGTCATCGCCTAGGAAATGTACGAGTATTGGGCTATTTTGCGGAAATCGCTGTTCTTCTTCAGTGAATATGCCTGCCTCTGAAATCTATTGACACATCCAACATTTTGGGTTTAAAGAATATTATAAAGCAGTTTGTAGATTACATTCCTTTGACCGGAATCAAATGCAGTTTTGTTGTTCATCTCATTCACTGCCAGCCTGTATGAGGGCCTACTTGATTTCGGTTCTAATGACGCAAGCGCTTTTGTGAAAAAGGTACACACTCAGCATACTCAACGCGAAACACTTTGATTAACATCAATTCATCTAGGTCCCGCATGAAAAGTGTGCTAACACAGTGTAGTCATGGCAACCACGTAAAATACGAAACTGCTTTCTAATCTAGCCTTCAGCCGTAGACCAAGACTTAGACTTTTTAACCGTACCTTATAAATAGCGAGGTGGGTGGATGGTAGTGAACTGTAAATTAGGGTTAATTAAATCACTGGAATCACTCGTTATTTCTACATACCGATGCGCGGTGTGGGAAAGTATTGTGATCATAAAAAAAAAAAACGATTTCGAAGGATTTACACGTCTTCACCAACCCTGACTATGAAAACTATGTTTTTTAAATGCCATCTCTTTGTTTGTCTGTATGCGCATATGTGCCTCCTCCTGGCATCTGGACGGATGGTCGGATTTTGTTGTTATTTGGCGTTCAGAAGTTCCTGCATCACAGGTCGGCGTCCGGTGAATAAGTGCATACAAGCTTCATAAACAGAGGCCCTTCACGGGGTCCAAAATACAGAATTGCTATGTGCTGGAAGACGACTCCAAGGATTTTAATTAAATTTCAGTAGTTTGTGGAGTTCAGGTCCATAAATAGGCGGCATCCTCAGGAAAATAATGATACACCTGAGGAAGTACTACGTGCAGTGCCCTCTTCCCACTGGCATCATAGCCGTGTTCAGGCGACTGCCACAGGCCAGCTGTGACGACTTCATTAGGGAAGCTGCAGTAGCCTTCAGGGGATGAAAGCTAACAATCGGACAATATACATGTCACCTGACTTTACCGAAGATGGACTGGGATAGCTTGACTGGCTAGGGGTTGGAAGGCTGGAGTTCGACTGTCGGCAGGTGCATGAATTCTCTTTGTCTTCGTCACCGCTCCCAGTGACCCATCTAGCCTCTGTATTCACTAGGTAAAGCGGCCAGAGCATGAACCTAACCATTCATTCTCAGTGTTGTAATTTAGCGTCCTGTTGCACTGATTCTCGTCCATGTTATGTATATTGGCCGTCTTGTAGTGCACTCAATTTCACATATCACTTCACTACATGTTTCGGCATCACTGTGCCATCATCAGGTGTGTTATTTACGTCAAGCTATTACACTGATCGCCATCATGTGTCGTTTATAAAATTATCTAAAATGCACACTCTTCACTAACTATAATAAAATTTGTATATATCAAAATTTGTGATGTGTCCTTTTTTGGCTGCTGAATTATACGTAATTTCAAGACATGTATTTCGAAGTATCCGCATCGATTTTATGTTACATGTAGATGAAATCATATTGTAACATGTAGTCGGCTGAGGCACTATGCTACAAGCCGGAAGGTCGCGGGTTCAAGTCCCGATGAGGTCATTGGATTTTTTTTCAATTTACCTAATCCTTCCAGCCGCACTATGGCCCTGGGGTCGACTCAGCCTCTAACAGAAATGAGTACCAGGAATATTCTTGAAATATTCTTGGGGGTAAATGGCGGCCGGCGCGTAAGGCTGACAACCTTGCAGCCGTCTGTGAGCCGATTGTCTAGAAAATTTGGGAACCTCAACCCTATGGGCCTCCACGGCCTGTTACAGGGATACCTTTACTTTTTTACTTAACTTTATAGCTAGGCAACGGCTCAGGAAACACATTTCCTAGGTAACAGTCAACTGTAGAACTTCGGTCACTATGGTTTTGATACACGCCATGTAACTTTAACTGTTGAAAGCCGATGTACATGGCAACGAACCGTTCAAAGCACAGTAACGGCTAAGAACGCAATAACTGTATGTTGAAAGAGATGACTTTTCGCCGAAACATTGTAACAGGAGAGTTTGCCAAACGAATTAATTAATTACTTGATTACGGAATTACAGAATTGGACTTGGCTTTGTACAGCACCGAATTCGTTCCAGGAGCATCTAAGAGTTGAAGTGATGAAGACTTTATATGTTACTGTTGCAGGAATCATTTTGTAGTTAAGACTGGTGACTGTTCGGTAAATCGAGTCATCTAATCCAGAATCCATTAATTAATAGCCACGTAACCAAGATACGTGATACTGTAGTATGCAGTGACATGGCTACAGAGCAGAAATTCTGTGTGCTGTTATGGACATATTTGTCATATATCCATGCATATATTTCTTATGACATTTGGCACTTGGTAACATATGGGTTAATTCTGACTCTATTATTATACATTATTATTGTTATTATTATGACCAGCATATAATATTAATTCAGTTAGATGTAATTAGCATTATTACGTATGTATGGATATAGTTCAAATTTGAATTATTTCTTGCCGTCGTTTTGTATTAGTTACGGCTATTCTAGTCATTAAAGTAGTAATTGTGTTAATTGTAAATTTGTGTTTTACTTTTCTCTTTTCGTAATAACTTCAAATTGTGTTAATGGAACAATAATAATAATAATAATATAATATAATATAATAATGATGATAGCCTTGTTTTTATTTTGGTTTTGTGTTTTGTTTATCTTTCTTTATTCGTCCTCGCATTGTAGTTGGCTTTTCGGCTTTGAAGTTTGCAAGTGAACAATGAGAAGCGCATGGTTTGCAGCTTTGTGACGTATTTTTCACCAGATATTGGTAGGGTGATCAGATTAAGGAGGATAAGATGCGCGGAACATGAAGCACACATGGGGGGCGGGGTGATACATGCATTAAACTTAAACATTTAGTCGTAAAGTCTGAAGGGCAGAATGGAAGGATAGTATTAAAATTATCCTGGGGAAATAGCGGGCTAAAATGTGGAACTGATTCAACAATCTAAGGATAAAGTTTAAGGGATGCTTCTTGTGAGCTCAGCAATGAGTAATTGAAGTCCTTAAAATTCAGGAATTTCTGTTCTACATTATTTTCGAGTTTACTAAGATATGGGTTAGGGTTGATTACTTGGAACTAAGTAACTTCATGGAGGTGAGCCCATCTTGAGAAGCCGCAAATTCTACAGCTACTCAAGAACTTCCCAGCATTTTATGGAAACCAAAGGTTTATTACCGTGTTCACAAGCGTCCTCCACTGGTCCCTATCCTGAGCCAGATCGATCCAGTCCATACCACCCCATCTTACCTCTCTAAGATCCATTTTAACATTGGCCACGCACCTACGTGTTGGTCTTCCTAGTGGTCTTTTTTCATTCTGGCTTTCCCATAAGTAGAATACGTTCGTGATAGTACACTCTTAGAATGTAATGTAAATGATGTGTTACGGTAGGGTGTAGTGCGTAAGAAATGTGCAGAGAAGTGTTTTGAGATTTTTTGTTTTATTTTTACTTGTTATTTAACGACGTTTACAGTATCGAAGTAGCGTCGTTATTGTGTTGTGGGGTGTTTTGTTATCAGTCAGTTTGTTGAAAGAACCACTAGCACAGTTCCCTCTTGTGCAGTTTCCGCGCGCATTTTGTTTCGGAAGTTATAGTGAGGCCACGGAAAGAAGTTCCATTTATCTCCCTCCAGACGTTACGCATCCCTCTCAGTTGTCTAGTCACGCTATCCACAGAAATGTTAAAGATATAGCTTCTCTTGTTGTATTGGGATACTTTCACCAAATACTCCTGTCATTAGGATAATATGGGTTGGGAATGTAGTACGTATGGAGAATAGGACAAGTGCATTCAGAATGGAAGTTCGTAATTCTTCAACGGAAGGACCGACTTAGTAGACCATGTTGGAGCATGTTATTGTAAAATGTAAAGCTATCCCTGCGACAGGCCGCGGAGGCCCCTTACGGTTGTGAGACGTCGAGGTTCCCACATTTTCTATACAGTCGGCTCACAGATGACAGTAAGGTTGTCGGCCTTACTCGCCGGCCGCCCTTTCCCCCACAGGAAGGTTCCTGGAACTCATTTCTGTTAGGGTCTGAGGCAACCCCAGGGCCATAGTGCGGCTGGGAGTATTATGTAAATTGAAAAGAAATCCAGTGAACTCATTGGGAATGGAACCCGTCACATTCCGGCTTGTAGCATAGTGTATCGACCAGCTACGCTACCGCGTGCCCCCTGAATGTTGTTGCAATTGTTGCTAAAGGAATGGTGCTTGAGGGTATGAATATTGAATTCAGTTTGCTCAGGGTCAAGATTTGAGCTCTTGTGAACATGGAGTGAAGCTTGTGTTTTGACAAAGCGCGATGGAATTGTCGAGTAGCATTTGAAGTGTTAAACCGTTGTGTAGCACAGCGCGCGTGAAGAATATAACGTACTGGAAAAAGCGGATCCGTGTATCAATAAAGCAAATATTGCGACAGGTCGATAATTACCGGTTTTGATGTTGCACCTGAGGATGATCAGAAAGGTCGAAACGTGTAGAAGTTGAGTCGGGATAGCGTAGTCGGTATAGCGACTGGGTACGGGCTGGACGACCGGGTGGTCGGAGTTCAAGTCGCAGTAGGGTTAAGAATTTTCTCTACGTCGTCAAGACCGGCTCTGGGGTCCACCCAGCCTCCTATCCAGTGAGTACCGGTGGCTCTTTCCCCGGGGGTAAAGCGGCCGGGGCGTGAAGCTGCCCACTTACCTCCAGCTAGTGCTGAGGTCAGGAAAATGTGGATCTATACATCCACTCCCACATACGTCTTCATGGCGTAGTGCTTAATTAGTTAAGCACAAGGGAAACTTTTACTTTTTTCACTTTATCAGTTATGTTGTGTTGATGGTCACAAGAAAGTAAAAAGGAATAAAAGTTACTGTTCTCATGACTGTAAAACACAACAAGATTCAGAACTGAAAGCGTTTGGAGAAGAAGGGCTGCCCTACGTGGGGTTGGAGAATTTTGAACAGACCCAAATTTATTCTCGTGTTTTCGAGCGTTTGAGGAGTTCCGGGAAACACAAGTAAACAAGATGGCAGTTGATGTGATAAGTCATTTCATATTGTGAATGTGTTCGTGGGAGAATAATTGCGTGTGGTGCTTTATCAAGCGTTTAGAATCACGTGTTGTATTGTGGAACTTCGCAAACCTCCGGACACGTGCTGACATGATAATATGTGCAATAGCCTAAGCGTGGACCTTTGTGATTTAATCATTTCCTCGAGGAATGCGTAAGTCGCATTACTGAAGCATGAATGTGCTTCTAGTAGCTAACACTGTTAACACTAGTAACTTCCTTACTGGCTTAATGGCCGTGCCCTAGCTCATGCGGTTAGTCGCCGGTTTCCCAGAGCGGCGGCCCGGGTTCGAGCCGGGTTTAGGTCATGTATGATTTGTGGTGGAAAACGTGGTACTGAGCATTTTTTCTCCCAGTACTTCGGTTTCCTCTGCCAATTCTCATTCCACCGACTCCTCCACACTCAAAATCTGTTATTCGGGGCTGGTACAATAGGCCAGTTATTGGCCGACATATCAAGTGGACTCAGTCTCACCCCACTTCAAGAAACTAAAACAAAAAACTAAAAACTACTGGCTTACATAAAGACAGCCTGTGAACTGAATTCTGAGTTAAATTATAGGCTGAAACCGTAAATTGGAGAGAGTCGGGAAGCAAACGTCCATGGATTATTTAAAGATACCGTAATTTCTCCGGGTTTAAAGCGGTCGAGGCATGAAACTTACCACTGTCGTCCATTTGGTACCGATGTTAAGAAATTTTCGAGCTATATCTGCACTCGAGTCCGTATGAGGCACTATGCCACAAGCCGGAAGGTCACGGAATCGAATCCCGATGAAGTCATTGGATTTTTTTCCAGTTGACCTAATCCTTCCAGTCGCACTAAGGCCCTGGGGTCGACTCAGCCTCTAACATAAATGAGTACCAGGAATATTCTTTGAATGTTCTTGGGGGTAAAGGGCGGCCGGCGCGTATGGTTGACAACCTTACCGCCATCTATGAGCCGATTGTCTAGATAATGTGGGAACCTCAACATCTCACAACCCTATGTGCCTCCTCGGCCTGTTACAGGGATAGCTTTACTTTACTTTTTTTACTTTTACCTCTTCTCCGCCATTTACTTTTCTGTGACGTGATGCTTAATTATTTAAGCACAGTGACACTTTTTCTTTTTCCTTCCTCGCCTTCCATCTCACAAAGTCCTGTATAAATTCTGTCCACCGTCTGAATCACACGTCCTGGCTAGGCAAGTGTAGCGGGTTCGTTCCAGATCTTTGCCTAGACTCTGTTTGGAAAGAGTGTGTTGTCAGGTGTGGGGTGAGATGAAGGAAGAAAGTGGAGCAACCTCCTGCAATTGGAAGTATTACAACGTGTTGGGTGGCCCGGATTACTTTCCCTTATCAACAGACTTCACTTTTCACTGATAATAAAATCATGGCATTATTTCTTTAGGTGCGGATTATAGTACTTCGCCCTGCCGCCCTAGTTCAACGATGCTTTGCTGTTAAAAAATTTAGGCCTAACACTACACCGGTGAAATTAGAAGCCGTCAGCCTAATCTGCTGCCTCGTGTCAGTGATATCATCTAACCTGAATATGCGTGCCTTCAGCTTAAGAGAATTTTCTTAGTCTTAGGTAGGCCGCACACCGGCATGCGTCAAGACATGTAACAGTCAGGACACGATGTCTGCGACATAACGCAAAGAAAGGAGCACAGTTGAAACGAATTATATTATGAAAACCGCCGCACACCGTTCTGGATCATGATGCTGANATTATAAAGTATATTATTGTATTATATTAAAATATTCCTCTAGTGAGTAAAAGGAATACAGATACAGAAATTCCCTCAGTGCGCTTTTAAATTGTTTTATATCATTTGACAATAGTTTTATAGGAGCAGGCAGTCTATTAAAAACCTTAATCCCTGTATAATGTAAGCCTTTTTGGTACAGTGACAGATGAGACCGTGGGTAATGCATATCGAGACTGTTCCTAATGTCTCTGTTATGCCTCTGGGAGTGACGATTCTGACGAATCACGAATGAAGGAAGACTGCGTCTTTTATCTCGTGTCTTTATGCCTGTCTTGACGTCGTTGGTGTACGGCCGCCCTTAGGCTTCTGCTGCCTGTGTCTAAGGGCGTAGTTCTTACCTTGTTGTATGTTGAACAAGTTCCAGCGTTTCGGCGTACATTGTGAATGTGACGAGCGAGTGGACATCCCCATCCTTACTCATACTGCGATAGTTACATATCAGTCCATATCGTCTTTCCTCCTTGTATTCACTGTGAAGATGACGACAGTGTACGCCGAAACACTGAAACAGCTTCGACAGATGACGGGGCTAGACCACGAAAACCCAGGTTAAATACTGAAGGTCTTCTAACTGCTTGGGCAAATCCAAGTGTACAGTTATAATGACCAGCATTTAAGTTAGGGACACGGTATGTGTCTAATTGTTGTAATTTCATGTCGAAGAAAGGAAACTCAACCACGAGCAGAATCCTACTAAAAGTAAATGAAAACATACGAAATGAAAGAAATAGACGGGCATGCCAAGGACATTTACACCACTAACGAAACCGAAAAAGGAAAGAAAGCTGATCACCTCAACAGAAGTATAGCCAGATCTAAAATCTTTATGTGTCCCACGTCTATTTCAGACAGTGGACACCGTCCGTCATAATTGCTTAGATGTACCTCAAACAATGTGTAATGACATGAGTGAAGCATGTTGTGTCCGTTATGTAACCTGGAACAGCAGAGAGCTGGTGTGAAGGACTCTTCTGCTGGCACGCCGTTGTTACATTGCTGGTGGGGTTGTTGCTCTCGATAATAATTGCGCATTGTCATGTATCACATTTTCACCAGCACAGAGTAATTATTTTTCAAGCAGCAAATGTTTTGAACTGTTTTTATACAGAGGGACCTCTCGATAATCCGAACTGACTTACACTACTACCACCACAACAAAAATTAAGGCAAAAAACAACTATCTGTGTGACAGGCCTTGGAAGCCCATAGGGTTGTGAGACCTCGAACCTTCCACATTTTATATATACAAGCGGCTTACAGATGGCGGTGAGCTTGTCATACTTACGCGCCGGCCGCCCTTTGCGCTCCCGGGAAAATTCCTAGTACTCATTTATGTTACAGGCTGAATCTACCCCAGTGCCATAGTGCGTCTGGAAGGATTAAGTCAAGTGAAAAATTCAATGATCTCATTGGAAATCGAACCCGCAACCTTGCGGCTTGAGGCATAGTGCCTCGACAATAAAAGGTACCTCCAAAAATTGTAAAATTAATTTAAGTATTTTACTTACTTGCAGTATGTATGAATACTGGTAAAACATATTATGTGTTAACGGACCTGCTCTTTATTTGGTGAAAAATATAACTTGGTCATATGGGATCTGTGGGTTGATGTTTAAAAAAGTAAAAATTTTGGCAATGAAGGGCCAAATATTTACGCCATAAACGCATTAGAATATTGAATGTGTATATAATGAACTACATTTCTTCTCAACGCTGTCGCCCCGCCAAAAATTAATCATGATTGAGCTGGGGGCACGCAGTTGCGTAGTTGATTGAGGCACCATGCTATAAGCCCGATGAGGTTATTGGAGTTTTCAGTTGACCTAATCCTTCCAGCCACACTGTGGCCCTGGGGTCGACTCAGCCTCTAACAGAATTGAGTACCAGGAATCTTCCTGGGGGTAAAGGGCCGCCGGCGCGTAAGGCTGACAAAAATATGGGAGCCTCGATGTCTCATAACTCTATGGGCCTCCGCGGTCTGTTTCAGGGATAGCTTTACCTTTTAGTGTTAGAGCCTTAGAGTTTGCGTCTTATTTGTAAGAATCATTGATATTGTATATTCATGCACTCCTGTTATCTGAATGTGTAATGCAAAATGAATTTCAGAGTTTACCGCGCCTTAAGGTTCGCAGTATAATTAACTTATCCTTATTCTTTGCATCCTTTTGTGTGTTGATTCTTGGGGTTTAATATGGCCGTTAACACAACTAATATTAACGTGTTTGCACTGTTTAATTTCTATACCATTACATATTTCTACCGGTATGACCATCGTCAGATGGTTACAGTAAGTACATAACTGTTGTCACTGAATTGGCTGAGCTAATATGGACCTGTATTAGTGAGCATCATAAATTATATATTAATTAGAAATATAATTAATTTGTATTAGTCAAATTAGAAATATATAATTTGCAGTGTTCACTAAAGCGGGTCCATATTAGTCCAACAATTCCTAATGACGATAGTTATGTACGTATTGTAACCACCTGGTGATAGTCATGCCGATCGAAACATGTTAGTGGTATAGAAAATAAAAGTGTTAACACATCAGTATTAGTTGTGTTTACCTATAAAGTGTTGTGTTAACGGCCACATTAAACCGTCTTCAATCAATTTACCTTACTTAATAAATATTTTCCGATAACAGTGGCCACCCGGTCTAATGCATGAAATGTCTTCGCCCGCTTGAACACTGGGATCGTGGGTTCGAATCCCACTCGAGGCATTAATATATGTCTGCGTATTTTCTGTGTTTATGTTGTCTGTGTAGGTAGCGGCCTTGTGACGGACTGATCTCCCGTCGAAGGAGTCGTACCGACTGTCTAAAATTAAGAAACTGAAGTGAAACGAAGTGTTTCACGGATGACGTATGCTCCAACAGGAATAGATAGATAGATAGACGGACGGACGGAATCTTGCTATTTCGTAATATCACCAGACAGGAGTCGAGGAAGTGATTAAACGAGTTTGACTCAAACGCTGGTATGTCATGCAGCAAGGCCTGCCACGACGACGCTTTTTGTTTTAACCTTCGCATTTAATGAAGGTCAGCAGTATGAAGTAATCAATACACCGGAAAATATAAACGCCAGTTATTCTCTTCACCCTTACTTGTTATGCACGTGTTTTGTGTGTGAGAACTGAAGCCGAAAGGTGTACTCCATGTTTTATAAACGTGTTGCTTGTCATTTGGGATTCCTCCTGACCGTGTGAGGTGGCCTTGGGGTTACGCTCAAGATTTATACTTGGGAGGTAGTCCTTTCGAATCTCGTCTGAGACAGCCATTTTCCTGCTTGAGATTTTATGTGATTTTTCCCAGTTTCCGCAAGCGAATACCATGTAGTACCTTGATTAGGCCACCCTGACTTCCTTCCAGACTTTGTCCAATTCGCCATTAGTCCAGCCCTCAGATATTATAGATACGGGGTTGTAAAAAATAATTCAATATTCATCGTCGATAGCAGTATATGTATAAGACTGAATTTTACTGTTCCTAAGGATTAGATTGCTGTCTCACCCTGCAGATTTCAAACATCAGAACACGAACTCTAATTTTGCTGTGTCGCCTTGGTGTTAGTTTGCATGCCTTTGACAGCTAACTTGATAAATTTCGCATAATTTCTTTTACCATTTAGCGCAAAATGGTTACTGTACCACTTGTTTCAAAATTAAAAAGAACTTAATAGTTAAATAAATGTTACATGTTTTATTAACCGCTGAAACGAAACTGGTTAATGCAATACCCGCTTCAAATTAAAAACTGGGAATTGTATTTGTGAAGTGTAATTATGTGTTCATATTATTCACGGAATAAAGAACAATTATTTCGCAGTACAGCATCAACCGGCTGGTCTTTGTAATGGAGCCGCAGTATGTTAGGTTGATGTATGAACTAAATTTCTAACATGATTTAGATGAACTTCAGCCTTCAGAAGGTTAAGCAATCGTCACCCTACAATGTCTTTCGACTTTATTTTATGATAGCTTTTTACTTCCACTTTGCTCAGGAAACGAAAAATTAAAGTGTGGAGAGGTTAAAATGGAATTGTGTTTATACCAGTTTCATGTATATCTGTGTATTATTTTCGGCAGTATTGATGTCTTTAGTTACATGAAGGGAACCGCGGGCCATGAGATCGGGAGACAGCTACACGCACGCAGAACGCTAGGTACGTTTCCATAGAGTTAACAGTATTCTTTTGAAGCCGTAAAATGTACGGTTTTCCCCTTTTATATGTATATTGAACAGTAAATATTAAACAGAAGTGTAGTCTCCACATTAACTATGCTAATGAGGTGGGGAAGTTCTTCTTTAATAGTTCATATGCTTGCTGAAATACATTTCTATTACTTTTATTTAGAGTCCCCCAAAAAGGAGAGCTTTCAGTCAGTTTGAAGTTTGTATCATAAGCTGAAGAACTTCATATGGCACGAACTTCTTAACAGTAGTATCATATTATTAAACTTATAGTTTGGAACTTTTTGATTCCTGTTTATTCTTCCTGGGATCCTGAAGTTCAGGTGATGTGACACGCAAACGACTGTCCTCATGCGCCACAATACGCCTTGGACACATACTTTAGTAATGAAGTGAACATCTGGCTGTTCCAGTTTCCTTTTCCACACACTGCCGGGATAGCTACGGGTTGGAGAGCCGAGGTTCCCAGCAGGGCGAGAAATTTTTCTGTTCTAAGCAGCTTCCAGTCCGGCTCTGGCACGGAACGACATGAGGTTCATCCTATGTTATAGTCGTCAACACAACAAATATAGAAACTCCGTGATTCTAGTCCGCAAGCGAACAGTACCGACCGAGCGACCGCCGCTTGTCGGCGAAATTAGTGCCAACTTTAGAGGATAGAGGGTGTTGCGTGGTCAGCGCAACGAATCCCCACGGCCGATAATTTCGGTTTTCTAGACCGGAACACAACAAATATAGCGGGAATATATTCATATATATGCAAAAGGTGTCTGTTGTTGCAAGCGAATATATATTTATAGAGTGAGCATAGATCTGTATACTAATATTCTAATAACATTCATTACTAATAGTTAACGATTTAAAGGACAGAGAAGTATAGAAATATAGAAATACAAAAGTATTAAATGATGGATTCCACAGTATATTTGAATGTTTGCTACTTGTGCTTAGATATTTTGCAAAACCCTCCCCTGTTGTGTGTCGATGTGCTGGAGGGGGGGGATCGTATTATTTCCTGCTTGCTGTCTTGTAGCTCTTATTTACAAATTTTCATGTGACTGATATCATAATTTCTTGTTTCTTCCTATGGTTACTTTGGATTGACGTGGAAGTTTGGGTGTTTGAAATCGTAGTCTTAACGTAACCCCCTGTTGATGTGGTGTTATTTGTGTAGTTGCAGAAACTGATAGTAACTTGTAGCGCAATTTAAGCTTACATTAAATAAGTAAGATATGTACCAGCATCTGTTGTCTTCATAAAAATGTTCCCGCTTTACTTGTGTTGACGGCTAGAGCATAGGATAAATATTACATGGACAGCAGGAAGCAATCTCTAAAGGCAGGACATGAGGTCTGAGATGAGCTTGAAAATTACAGACCTAATTTTAAGCGAGTAAATGTTACTGAACTGTAACTCAACACATGACATTATTTCAGACACTGAGCTTCCCTTACCCTCAAACTCTTACGGCGGTAAAGCTACTGCACATCTCAAGGCCATAGGTCATGTTTCACCGAACTTTGTTGTGTTTTTTAGCGGGCGCTCATTCCTCAGGGGTAAGCTGCAGGGGCGTGAAGCTGACCACTCACCTCCATCTAGTGCTGAGGTTAAGAATTGTGGCGCTATAGCGTACATCTTTATGGCGTATTTCATAATTAATTAAGCACCTGGAGAACTTTTACCTGTACCCTTCAAGACTATGAATCTCTGTTGAATAGCCTGACTAGACGTACATTCAAACTATTCACATGATTTTTATTCACGCTCAAGACGTGTGTCCATAATTTCTTTTATTCTATGTTATTTTGCTATCACAGAATACAGCTTTTGATCTTTGCTTCCCAAACTATATTCTGTACAGTAAAAAAGTCAAGGCCATCCCTGTAACAAGCCGTGGAGGTCCATAGGGTTATGAAAAGTCGAGGCTTTCCCCAAATTTTCTAGACAATCGGCTGACAGATGGCGGTGAGGTTGTCAACATTACGCGCCGGTCGCCCTCCACCACCGGAAGATTCCTGGTACTGATTTCTGTTGGAGGCTGAGTCGATCCCAGGACCATGGTGCGGCTAGAAGGAATAGGCGAATTGAAATATCCACTGACCTCATTGGGAATCGAACCCGCGACCTTCCGACTTGTAGCATAGTGCCTTATCCAACTACTCTACCGTGTGCCCCAAGAACAATTAAGTAATGAAACATATTTCCCATTTGCTGATGAAAGAAGAAGGAATTAGGAGATAAAATGAAATAATACATTTATACACAATGATTTGCATCCGAGCAGAAGAGTAGAATATCAGTTAATGATGGAAGGTTCAACAAGGTCAGTTGAAGGTTAAATGTATTGCGTTTTCAGTCTCTCAGGCATACCTCATTGTCTCTCTCTCTCTTTTTTTGTACCATCTTGTCCTGTGTCTGACCCTCCATTATTACGGTTATGTACAAAGGTACAATGAAACACGCTACACAATCCATTCTTTTTCATTCTCCCCTTTTTTATGTCCCATTCTCGTTTCGTGACTTCCAAAACGAAGGAAAAGTTTGAAAAAAAATGGTAGTTAAGAGCGAGGGGTGTAGGGGAGAAGGATTTAAGATATTGAAGATAAACGATGACTACGCCATCTTCCTCTAGAGGAGGCGCATCATTCACCCATGTGCTTGGAGACAACCTAGTGGCTATGTCACCTTCTACTGCTTCCCCAGCTAGGACAGGGGTGTACCAACCATGATAAGTGTATTGCAGGAAATACCAGCTTGGCATCGAGCCGAATGTTCGTTTACTGTAGCTGATATAAATTACTGAAAAGTGTATTTTTTTGATGTTATTTGAATTCGCCGCATCGTAAAGGCAGAAGGTGCCCAAAGTTAGCTTTCGTATTAGTGGCGATGGTCCTTTCATTGCAGTTTACAAATTCAGCCTTATCAATCAGTTAGTTGGTTAATTAACCAAGTCTTGTTCAAATTGTTTGCTCTAGGTATAGGTGTCCAACATTAAAACACTGACGGACTAGATTTGACTTTGGGGTGCATACTTTCAGATGCATTATTCAGAATGTATTTTTCTCCAGTGTAGCCCTGTTGATAGCAAATGTCTGCACCGAAGCATATCTGTGAAGCAGAAGCACACAAAACGAATAACACCCACAAATTAAAAAAATCAAAAAACAATTTATTAAATTAAATGTTGGCTGGTCGACGGTGCTCAGAAATCAGCACCTGAAATATTGCTGCATTGTGCTGATTTCATACGATATTCGATCAATTCCATGCTTTTCTGGCTTATTTAAAAGGCTTAAATTGGTGTGAATCTATTTTGAATATTTTGTGGATTATTTAGTAAGTAATTTTCATAAAATTTTGTCTCGACAACATTGGGCATCCCTTGTTAAAGAGGAGGAGGGCTGTAGGACCCATTTTGGGAAATGAGAGGATACTCTTGTGGGCAGCACAAAACAAACTGGTGGGTCGCGTGTGGCCCGAGCGATGCCAGTTGAACCCATGCTCTGGACTAATTCTGATAGGACGAGTATTCACATAAAGGCGTCCAGAAGTAAAGCATCTTTGTAAGAGATCAACGACATATTAGTTAAACAGATGCAAATGTAATACTTGCAGTAGGTCAATATATATATATGTGTATGTGTGTGTGTGTGTGTGTGTGTGTGTAATACCAGGTGGCATGAAATATAACATCTCTAAAAATAAATATTAAAAAGGAGCGGTTGTGTGAATTTGAATGAAACTCATGTAGGTTGCATAGAGAATATCCAAGTGTGTGTACGAAAGAATTTAGTAACTGAGGTTGATTCGTTAACAAGAAAAATATTTTCCATTATGAATTTTAAAGGGGTATTTGGTTTATAATTCAGTCACGTTCCTTTGTTGATATTGATGTTGAATGGAACTCCTGTTTTCTTTGATTGCAGCTGGTACCCGTCTTTTCCATTGGCCAGTGAATTCCATGTTGTCTTGTAATACGGGGAGCGACACATTCTTATTGCTTCGTTGCAGCAACACTAGGTATGAAACGGTGCTCTCGAGCTTCTGTGCGTCAGCTGTTCGAGCTCGTTCCGGGCCTGGTAATGAAACGGATTTAAATCTGAAGATTTGGCGATCGTTCTCATAATTTGACAAATTGAGCCGTAGCGACATACGACAGTTTAAAAAAAAATCCGCTTATATGAATGTAAATATGCCCATTTTTAACGTTAAAAATTGAAAAATGTTTTCTATTAACGAATAAACCCTACTGAATAAATCTTTTATAAACATACTTAAGTATAATCTACATACCTTGTCTTCAAATCCGTGGAGAAATTCATTTTTACCTTAATTTTGCGCCGTCTGGTATGTGTATGTGTATAAAGACACACGAAGAAAACACGGGAGTAAGGTTTACTCGGTCAGGGAACATATTTTAAAGTGACGGAATGGGCTGTAGGAAAAGGGGGAGAGGTGGAATAACGATTGGACGGTCAAACAAAATGGACGTTAAAGCAATAAGTTCGGAAATGGGCGAAGGAGATAAAGGTAAGGGAAATGATTTTCCCACTCGTCTTTGTTAGGCATTGCAGTAGTAATAATATAATAAGCTGAAAATTATATGCGCCATCTTGAAGTCCTTTGGTGTTATGGAGACCTGGCACCCACTATTTGTTCAGGCCCGTCTCTGTGTCTATGTATATAGTAAACGATTATATAAAGAACGAGAATACATCTATCATGTCTTCTTTCGTTTACGTGTGGATGTTGTGTACATTTTGGTTCCAAAAAGCTATTGTTTTGTGTATTGCATTTGTTCTCCCTCATTGCCTAGTAACACAGAGGTTACCCGTATGCCAGAAGAGAGGACCAATCTACACCAGTATTTATAACAGATGAATGCGGTAAAACCGGCCTTGAAATATATTGGATTTGTTTTGAACAGAAACTGAGTTAGAAGAGGAGTTTCTGATGAGTATACGAGCAGTTCAGTTTCATGAAATTTCATTTGTATTTATCTGTGCTCCGGTCTAGGAAACCGAAATTAATGGCCATGGGGATCCGTTGCGCTGACCACGCGACTCCCTCTATTTGCTAAAGTTGGCACTAACTGCTATGAATATTGTAAGCTTCTCGCTGCTACTCAAAACGCCCTTCTGAGAACATCAGGGTTCCCAGGTCATAGCGTGTCGGGGGAATTTCCTTTTGTACAGAAAGTAGCCGTACCTTATTACACGATTACCAAAGGAAGCTTGTAGAAGAGTTTGTATAGAACATGCTAGAGGTCCTGTGACGTGCGTTCATTTATATGTTCATTTGTCCCTGTGCATTCATTGGTTCGAGCTGTGGACTGTTGTGAAATTTGGTGCATATTGGCGTAATTTTCTTCCTAATTGTTGATCCATACTGTGTTGTTGAGCACTAGACAGTTTGGGTAGTATGCTAATTAGATCGCGGCTTTGAATAGCTATGTGGAACGTTCCAGTCGATGGTAACACTCCTGCTTCGTATTCAGGAAGTCCCAGGTTCATATATCTGTCAAGAGACCCGGCTGTTGTAATTGAGGTTTATCAAATTAGGCCACAGCCGTTCCCGGCTACATCCTCTTCCAGATCACTATTTGCTGGTCATCCTCTGATTCGACGGCCCAGGATGTAGTTAAATTAATTAAGAATAAAGAAATTATTTTTTTTTTCAGTGTTGAAAATATTGAAAGTTACAGGTAGCTCGCGGTTCGCCAGTTTCCGCGTGATAGTGCACCTTTTTAGCGAGCAGCAATTATTATTTATCTGTTACGAATGGTGTGGGTCGTGGCGTAACTGCCGCTGAATCAACAACAAATATTTATATAACCTTGATGGTTAAGTCACTTCAGAAGAGAGAGATGTTCTGTCACGAGAAACGCACTTCTGTGCAGGGCATGGAGTACATTTTCGGAATTCAGCGGCTTTGCAAAAGTTTGACTACCGGGATTTTGACAATGTTTATGTTGATATAAGAAATTTGTTTTATGATAAAATGTCATTGCACACTACACTGGGTACGGCCTTAAATCTGCAAAACACTTAACTGCTCCAAGTCTACTGATATGAAAGCTGGTGATCTGATACGACGCTCACTGACTCTTTCCGAAGGATCAATTTAACATATCCCTCCTCACTCATTTTGCGTCTTAGCTATCATCCAGGCGGCTCGGTTAAACTCAGCCTACTCTGCGAACCGGTTTACATCACGTCTTGTGTAAGAAACCATATGGAAGAAGAGTTCTGTGTAAATATGTTTGAATTTCCCACCAGCGCTTGAGTACCGGAAGTATTTTGAAAATAGAATCCGGTAACTTTCTAATGATGAAGAGTGGTCTGCATCACTAACTGCCATTGACACACCCTCGTTTCTACAGTAATTGGAGGGGGGTGGGTATAATCTGTGAGTCCCCCCCCCATTCCTTAATGCCGCCTTTTCATTATCATGGTGTGCTTTCTTTTGGACTAGCTGTCCATAAGCTAACCAACCAATTCATTGAAGCACAGTCCGTCCTGATAAGCTGACAGTCCCTCAGCTGGTCAAGAAATTCCCTCGGTTCGTTGTCGTGTGCTCGCCACTGAATCCAGTCCGTATTCGCACGTTTTGTTTTTCTTTTTCTTTTGAAAAGCTCTGTTTAATACTGCTCTCCCAACTACATCAGGATTTTGAAAGTAGTTACTTTGCTTAAGGGTTTACGATTCGTATCTCCTATCTCCCTTTTGTGCTACGTGTCCTGCCAATCTCAGGTTTTCTCGGTGTAGAGTGTAAAGCACAAATTGTGAAGCTCCTCTATGTAACCTGTTTTTAAATGCCTTCGGTCCATATACTTCTTCTAAGGTGAGATAACAATATTCTCATCTTCCCAGAAATTGCAGATTACGAGGATCTATAATGGCCAATGTAAGCTGTAGACCTAGGATTCAGAAGTCCTAGTGGCCATATGTGAGAAAAGTTCATTTCGGCCGCAACTGGTTTAGTACATACATCTTTGATGACGTATGACTTATAGAGCCAGTGGCCTGGTTACGTTACGCGCACATAAGCAGTCAGTGGTCGGTATTCGGAGGGGAAGGCCGCCTTCTTGTGTATATCTTATTTTGTTGTTTTTTTCCTCTTGTCGACTGCTTTTGCTGCAGTTGCCACTGGAAGAGAAAGCTGGTTCGACAAGTTTTCATTTCGTGTTCGGAAACGTTTTAGAACTTTTATTGCGACAAGACAAGCTTCTGCAGCTCTACGAATCATGGACTTTGTGTGCATTTATGAGATATATGTTCCATATGCAATTAATACACTGAAAGTGGGTTCAGTAATTTGAACCTGACCTCGTTTGACGGTTGAACGCAGTTTTATATAGATTCGGCAATCATTTTACGTTTCCGATATACATTTCTTATTGGATTCACTGCGTTTTACCCCCAATGAATGGTTTTGTGGCGATAGGACACTACGTTCTTTTGTTTTCTTCTGCTGGAAGATCCCTCTAAGAAGAATATTTAGTGCTGATTATCTCCTGAAAAGAAGTACTTTGATAAAACATACGTACAAAGGGGAGATTTGGTGTTGTTGGGATTCATGTTTGTCAGTAGGTTAGCAGTATGTGAATCGACCAATGTAAGTTTGTGAATCTGCTTTATAATTTGTCAACAGCATAAGTAATGTGAGAAGAATCTTTGTAATAAATAAAACAAACTTATACAGGTTTTCGAAATACTGTATTTTATCTTCCTGTTGCATCAATTGTTCACTTAGTGTTTATTCTCAGTCGTATAAATGCAGCGTTTTGTCCTAGTTTGATGGCTTTGTGGCTGTTGCCTCACTGTTACATATGACGTATTTCGCCCTATATAAGGCCATAATCAGGTATATCTTACTAGGCTGTGGAATTGTGTTAATCCCCAGTCACTGGAGTCTCCATTTAAAATTAAATAAAGATTGAAAGTTTAGATGTTAAATGAATAGCTATACTATGTTTTTAAAACGAATCGATGAACCCTGTATTCCACTCTTCCAGTAGGTTTTCTGTGCATTTGTTGTTGACTTTGTGTTGCTCCTCATTGATGGTGGGTGAAAACATAGGATTTTCAAAACATCCCAGAAATTATGGCCTACGCTAAATAAGCTCCTCTTCTCAGGTTGAATTTTTGTGAAATTTCGAAGTGACACTCATTAAAGTTCGGATGTTTGGCCCCAATAGCATCTATAACGTAGTTTGTACATTGTACTTTTAATCACGGTGAAGTTAACTTCAAAGGATTCACTTCAATTCACACGCTGTAGCTAATTACATATTTAGTTGTGGGGTAATTTCTGTATTAATTTAGTTGGAATTGATTTTAACATGCAGGCAATATGGCTACCGTTAAGCACGGTAGCGGTAAAATGGCTGCGAGGTCGGCCAGCCTTGCGCTATCACTTGTTGCTGCTGCAGTCACCCCGCGCGCGAGTGAACGCTGCCGCCAGTCCTTTGTGTGAGCTCGTGGTGTGGAGGTGTGTGTAGTGCTGCATGTTGTGAGTTCGCTCCCCAAATCAAATTTGAGTGTATAAATGGTACAGTGAAGATGTATTCGCTTGGAACTAATACCCAGCTATCGTGGTTTCCTGGTATTTGTGGCTTTCGTGCGTGTGATTAAGTGTTCACTCAAGGTCATTTGCGGATTACTTGATTCGGTCAGGATATTGGTGATGGTCGTTGAAAATAATCGGTAAGATATTCGTTGTTGCAAGTAAAATAATGTAACGGGAAGGAATTGGCTTCTGTTACTTAGCTGCTGTTTTCTTTTGAGTATCTTTGTCCGTTGAGTCAACTACAGCTATGTAACATATTTAGAAGTGAATATGATACGTCTTTTGAAATGTGTTCTGTGTAGTCTGTCAGGAAGGTACTGCCAGACTGCACCGCATCACATCCCAGAAGACGGTAGTTTTCATATTTAGAAATATTTATGATATTACGCCCCATGTATTTAAAGGATTATCTTTTCTACAGAACTGATTGGATTGTTTCATTTAGGAACGACGGAAGTTGTCAGTGTCGTTGTGTAATCGAATTTCTGTAACCGGAGTGTAAGAGTAATTTTCACTTGTGTGTATGTAACATTCCCTTGAGTCGTCATGTTGTAGCGGAAATGTTCAAATTCATGACGCAGTTATAGGGGCAGGATTGAAGGTGAATTCTCGATCAGCCATCTTGTCATTCGTAGAAGCGTTCGTGATGGAAGATTCTGTAACTGAGTTAAATATAATATAGTGATAGATGGTTCTCAGAGATATTTTCTTTGTTTTGGTGTAGTCTACCATAGATCATTTATCGCATTCTCACTTATCTTAACGTTTATCAAAACGGTCAGCAAAGAATCATTCGTGTGTACAGTAGCTTTTGATGGGATTGGTTGTAAGATAAAGGCATCTGTTAACCTTATGCTGTAAGCAAAAGGTAGGAGTGAAATACCGTCATGTAGTATTAATAGAAGAGTCCAATGAATCTAGTTTATATGCCTGATGTGGGCGTTCATAGGGTTTGATGCCCACTGCTACCAATTTAGTTAATAGCATGCGATAGGAACGGGTATGTGGAGGATTCTGTTTTCATGAAATCGAATATTAAACTGTTAGGATAGTTGTTCGGTTTACCTTACGGCTAACAGAGTCGGAACCATTTCTGTGTATGTGGTGACGGTTTAGAATTTGGTGGAAATAGAATGAATTTGTATTGTACGGAGGCAGTGTATTGACTTTGCCGTGCCGATGCATTGAGTTTGCCTTTGTCTAAATGTTTTAAGCGTGAGTGCAAATCGGTGCGTGGGTGGACCGGTTATGTGCCCCATTTCACGAGCTGTTTGTTTCTCTTTCTGTCGAAGTTAGAAAGTTACCTAATACTGGTTTAGAAGAACTGTGAAGATAATAGAGTCGGCCTAATATCACAGTAGTTATGACCAATTACAGACAGAAGGGAACTCGCATTAACAAGTGATGGACGAAATCTGACCAGTGCCCAAGGCCATCAAAATGTCAGACAGCTATTTCTGTAGCAGTGGACACGCTAAATGAATTTTTAATTGTAGGTAACCCTAGTAACGCGATATTTGTTTAGTTTAGAGCTTTAGATTGTAAGTCAGTTGTTTTCAGCCGTACTGTAGTCTTCCCTTCCCAACAGCTGTAGGATGGTTAGAGCCAGGCATCTCCAGTCTAAACTGGTCGAGAGAGACTGAGGACTTGCAGGTGGAGTCGGAAACGATAAACATCTCTCCCTCTCTTCCTGTCCTTTGTACGTATATTACCCTGGTTGCAAGGGGGTGGGGGTCTGATCCCTGGATGTTGTTCCAGTACAGGGGTTGGCGGGTGGGGTAACTAATTCAAAGGTCTGTTGTGTGTCAGGAATGTGCCAGCAGGGAATGCGTTTCCCCCTTCACTCCTCCCTCACATTCTCTTTCTCCCCATAACTGCTCCTCCAAGCCCTCTTGGATCTGCTTGCTCTCTCGTTCCCGGAGGCTACTATTATTAGCTTTGCTATGGAATGGGGAGAAACGAGGGGTAAAAGCAGGGTTAAATGTATATATTTCTCATTCCCCGCTCCCCCATACCTTTCTCCCCCGGCCGCTGATTTACGATAGATTGCTGCAGGCTGGTTCGGCAGTTCAGTCCCCTCACACCCCTCTCCTTTCGTTTTTTTTTTTTTGCTATTACCCGTCCGTTCAAATCTAGGTCGCTGATCTTTGTATTCTG
Organism: Cryptotermes secundus; assembly: GCF_002891405.2. Lineage (NCBI taxonomy): Eukaryota > Metazoa > Arthropoda > Insecta > Blattodea > Kalotermitidae > Cryptotermes > Cryptotermes secundus. Next base: position 208,133 of record NW_019727389.1, on the reverse strand, counting down.
CGGTAAAGGCATACAAGGTGCACTGTTCTTCTGAGGCGCATCCCTCTCTGGTATCTGTTACAGCCCGCCTTTCCTCTGAGTGCAAGTTTACGATCTCTAAGTATTTATCGAATGTGGGACGGGACAGAAATGAGCAACAGTTTCAAAATAATCGCTCTTGTCTGTTAGGTTGTGCGTGGCCTTGAATACGAGTAAGGGACTGACTTAAGTGGTGCGTTCTGGCGTTAGCGATTTTAAACATTCGGTCCTGTTCAGATATTCTTAGGTTATTTAATGAAGCTGTACAAACTGTAATGTTATGCAGTGTAGAATAAAATTAGAGGATGAGTTCGTGTAATGAACTGGGAACCAGTGGGGAGGAAACAGCCATGGCCTATTTCATGGTGCATACCATCATCTCTAGTTAGTTATAAACCGGGAGGGATCTGTGTCAGGATAGCTGTACTCGCACCTGCTCGCTAAGCAGAGATTCAACACCCCGTAACGCTATCACCACAGATGATGGGGAACAGCCATCGTCTCTTCAGGCACATTTGGCGAAGATGGGTCAACTCGATATGAAATGTTATGTTCTGTACAGATGCTTAAAAAATAACATAGGTTGCAGCGTGTTGTAGAACCTTTGTATTTCCCGCTAATTATAGCCGGGGTAGCTCAGTCGGTATAACGATGGGCTGTAAGCTAGACGGCCGGGGTTCGATTCCCGGCAGGGGCAAAATTTTTCTATACTCCATAGCGTCCAGACCAACCAGCCTCCTATCCAGTGGGTATCGGGGGTAAAACGGCAAGGACTTGAAGCTTACCACTGACCTCCATCTAGTCCCCCATACATATGCATGACGCGGAGCTCAGTGAATTAAGCCCAGGGACAGCTTTACATTTTTTTTATGTGACACATGAAGCTGCTGGAAGAGAATTTCACCATTCGAATGCAAAATCTTGTAAAGTAACTCAGGATGTGAAATCGCATTGTATTCCGTCGTGTGCATTACGGTCTTGGAACAGTGATGTGTAATGATTGTTACTGTTGTAAAGTATAAAGGAATTATTTGACTGGCATGAAAACCACAGTCAACGGAGTGTAGCCATTGGCATGCCGAAGCTACATCGTCTTCCATCAGCTCCTCATTTCTGCACATTCTGACGAGATAACCGATCCCACGGCAGTGCGATATTGTGTAACTTGCAGCCTTTGACACTCGGAGCCATTAAAATGAGGCCTGCACTGAGTCATTGTTCACCCGTCATGCCTCACGTCACTTGTTTTGTTGCTCTTGAATTGGGCGTTCTCTCTTCCCTTGCCACCTGACGACGTAGTAACAGCCATTTGTGCAGCTTTTCTCGCAGTTCGTGACTCTGGCAGGCAAGGAGAAGGAATGGAGGTCACTGACTTCCCAGGAGGAGAATTGTGTTGGCCTAGAGGTGAAAAGAAGTTTCCACCCTTCTCCCACATCGTCTTCTTTCTCCCGTAACCATAGTTTCTCAACAAGACTGGCCATATCGCCCATCTCGGCCTCTTTAAATTCTCTGCAACTTTTGAATACTTCAACGGGTTGTTACCTGTCGTCGCTACCGAATCTATCGTACTTTCGGAAGCGCCTTACATGGAGGTGATGGGATTGGTTTTGTGGGTTGTGATCCTGCCTAGACTTAAGGTGGATACCAGGGTTTCGAAGGAACACACTGTTATCATTTTCCGGGTCTGATGTATTTTTGATCGCAAAGCGAGTAAATATTGGGACTACTTTGTATTGCTGGCAGTATCCCTTTTGATGTCTGCTTATGCACTCGCGTTAAAAATAGCACAGTTCGTTGCGTCTTGAAAGTGATAACATTCAGTGCTCTTATGTAGAACTATAAATGTCGTTTTAATATGTCATCATTTCGAAACTTAATGAGCTGTGGTTCGGTCAGTAAAGAGATTGGTTGCGGACAGGATGTCCAGGGCTGGATTTACGTCATTGAAGATGGAATATCTGTTTGCCTTCACTGTCAGAATGTGTCTGGGGTTCACAAGGCTTCGTATACGTACAGTGTATTTCTTTCTTCCCCCATAGTAAGGGTGACAGGACCGGAAAAGACCACCTGCTGTACATCTAATGTCGATGCGAAGCATGTGATGGAGTTTTACCTCCGAGTCTACTAACCACTTCTATTCCGTGGTAAGGCACAGGTAAAAGTTAAAACAGGGTAAAGTTGTTCCTGTGCTGAACTAATTAAGCACTACGCCATGAAGACGTGGGGAGGAGTGGATGTATAGATCCACGTTTTCTTGACCTCGGCACTAGTTGGAGGTGGGTGGTCAACTTCACGCTCCGGTCGCTTTACCCCCGGGGAAAGAGCCCCCGGTACCCATTGGATAGGAGATTGGGTGGACTCCAGAGCCGGTCTCGACGACGTGGAGAAAATTTTTGACCCTATCGGGACTCGAACTCCGACACCGCGGCCGTCGAGCCCATAGCCAGTCGCCATACCGACTGCGCTGTCTCGACTCTGGTAAGGCACAGAACCGGATGTAAGTAATAAAATTTTCGTACAGGCGTGTAAATGTTCCGAGGTAGGGGAATGTTGACTGTATGCTAGTGCATGGTCAGCGCGATGACGTCGTGGAATAGTAACGTGAACATTATCTGACATGACCGGTGGGCCGTGCCTGTAGACAGAGAGAGAGCGCTGACGCCTGGCCTTGGAACCGTCACGAGACACAGAGGTAGAATAATTATTGTTAGGGGTTTCAAATCAACAAGATAAAGAAAGGCCACAGTCATTTCCGGTGAACAGCAGCGGTTTTTTGTTTGTCTTAGGTTGTTGGTGGATTCAGTTGACGTTTCGCAGGTAAGATAATATTTGCTCACTTGAACAAACACCATGGTCGCTCCTGCTCAGAATTTCTCGTTGAAACGTGCTGGTGTACTTTTTCTCTCGTTCTCTCGCCTTGCCATCTTGTTAAGTTCATTTTCGAAGGTTCATTTTGCCCCCCCCCCCAATCTTTCCCAGTTGCGACTGTTGCCGATGGCATAATCCTGTGAAATTAAATTCCTCTCCGAGAGACTTTTAAAATTAATTATTCATTTCACAATGTTTAATTCTTAAACTATGGGTTAATAATATTCACCCAGAATTTTACTAAAGAATCTGCTTGCATTGTGTTCTTGTGTGTTATAACAAGTATGCAGACTATAAATGACTAAAGAATTGTTCGTTTGGCGCTTTATGTTCGTAATTTAATCTTCCCTAGAGTTTTAAAAAATTGATTGTGTCTCTTCCTTTCATTTTTAATTTTGAAACTTTTTAATAATGAATCCGACGTACTTCCAGGAACTTTTATACAGTTTTTGCTAAAACAAGGTGTTCCAAGACAAGTTGCTTTTTCAACGCAATGTAACACAGCAGTGTGTGAGATTGAAATGTGTAGATATAACAAAGTAGGCCCATATGGTTTTCTTTCTTGGGATAATTTCCATCTTGTGGTCATTCTGGTAATGTAGAATGTATTTGCTCTCCGCTGTGCTGAATTGGTGTTCATGTGCAGTGTTTGATTCATGGTTTTTTGGTTTTTAGGCACGTTTTTTCAACTTTATATTTTGTACGGTCAGATGATGGCCTATGTTTAAAACGATCGGTTGAAATGACTATGGAAGGAAGTTGTCTTGGCGTTTTTATGTGCCACCACGTCGGCTTCCGTAACGTGTTGGGACTCCGAGCGATTGTTGGCGTTTCAAGGACGCATCTCCGCGGAGGTAATGAAATTCAGTCTACAGGGCGGCCGAGGAACCTGAGGCAGACTGTGTCTGGCACCTGCCCATTAGGTACCAGGGGCTCTTTCCGCGGGGATAAAGCAACCTGAGCACGTAGTTGATCACTCACCTCCTTGTAGTTCCTCCAGTTCACCATACACCTTCATGGCCCGGTGCTTAAATAATTAATCACATTGATGATTTTACCTTACATCCCCAGTATTTCCCTGGCAAGACATGAGAATTACGAAACATATAGAATAGCCGGCCTGTGGATCGAGATTTGAACCCGGGACTTTCCGAATACAACGCGGGATTGATAACGACTATGTCGTGACTTTTGTAGGAATGTGTGTTGTTCTTAGTACGTAATTAGTCATACAGAGTATCTGATGTAAGAGTAAATCCTGACCACACTTTATTATTGAAGGTGTAAGGTGCAATCGGAATATCTGGCATAAGATGCTTTGCACCAGCTTCTTTTCCTAAACCACCGTCGTAAAGGAGTGAGCAATCCAGTAAATGAGTGACGTTGCTGCAATGATTTTTTTTAATTCGCTTAGTAGTGGGTGGAGTACAACTGGCTCCAATCGCCACAGCGGCCACTTGTTGGCCTATTGTAGCCTGCCCCGGGTGATTATGATGATGGAGAATTTGGGGGAATGAAGATTGGCAAGGAAACCGAAGTACTCGGAGAAAACCTGCCCCAGCGCCACTTTGTCCACCACAAATCCCACTTGACCAGACCCGGGATGTAACCCGGGCAGCCGCGGTGGGAAGCCAGCGACCAACCGCTTGAGCTATGGTGTGGCCCTTGCTGCAATGATTGGTTATTTAACGTACTTTGCGTTTACGGTAGTGCAAAAGGAGCAACGAAGATAAGGGAAGTTGCGAGTGGGGACGGGAGAAAGTCGCAAGAAGCTGCATCTTCGTGATACAGCAATTTTCATTTCTAACGCATCGCGCGTGTGTGTAAATAGGCGACATACAGGAAAGTTATTTATGAAGCTTGTTTCAGTCGCCGCACCAGCGTAAAAAGTTTACGTTATCTTGTATATTCATCCACTGTTCTTAACACCAATGCATATTCACATCAAGAGAAATGCTATTAAAATTAGTGTAGTCTTAATTCCATCGACCGCCTCTGTGGTCTGGTCAGAGTTCCTCAGATCCAGAGGTTCGGGTTCGATTCCCAGCGATACCGAATTTTCTGAGAAGTAGTGGGTCTGGAATGTGGTCCACTCTGCCTCGTGAGGATAATTGAGGAGCTGTTTCAACGAAATAGTGGCTCCGGTCTAGAAAACCGAGATTAACGGCCGTGGGGATCCGTTGCGCTGACCTCGTGACACCCTCTATCCGCAAAAGTTGGCACTAATTTCGCCGACAAGCGGCGGTCGCTCGGTCGGTATAGTTCTCTTGTGGACTACAGGCCACGGTTTTTCGTTTTTTTAGTTTAGTAGTGTTTAGTCAGAATTAACATTGATCATGATGCTGCATTTACGTATACATGTTTGTAATGGAACAAAGTGTATGTTGAAACCTGTGTTTCAAATGGAACAAAGATAAAATTAAAACTCGTGTTTCCAATGAAACAGAGTATTTGTTTACAGCGGCCTTTTTAGTGATACAGGTTGTCTTATATGCATATAATCACGTAGTTTAACCCTCCGCCTTTTAAATTCTCGGAAGGAGTTGTTATGGCTCAGAACGAGGTTGATTCCTATTTCCACTATACACCCACACACTTTGAGCTCCAGTGAGGGCATTGACATCCAGATCGAGGAAACTTGAGTTCCAGCTTTAAAACTACAAACGGGTTCTCCTCTTACTCAGGAATTTACGTCAATGAACTACAGATCCGTCCAGTCTAGATTGAAGGGAAAAATTTGTGTTTTTATACCATGCGGATAATTTATATCCCGAGTGACGACTTGTTTTCTGATAGTTCTCTGGTGTAAGGCTTCATACGCCTGTAGTTATTAATATTTTGTTAGCTCTCGCAGATGGTTTCTGCTGTGCTTGGTTTGTATACCCTATCTGACTTTGGTACAGGTGTCCGGAGATAGGGACTACTACTGTCGAATTTTCTGAACTGAGTAGGTTTTACCTGAAGACGGAGACAGAAACGAGTCACCGAAACGTTGTTCATAAATATAAACAGGACGATGGATAATGTCCAGAAACATAATATTTGTACATATGCATATCTTAAACATACATGCCATTCGCCTGAAAGGGAACAGTGGGCAGTTCTGATACAGACTGAAGACAAGTGTCATAAGGAACAGAGCCCTCTGTTATTTTAGAGTGTCATAGGGACCAAACACCAAGCCCTCCTGTTATTTTCAAGTATAGTTTAGGTTAGTGTATTTCTGAGCGATAATTGGAACAAACATAGCACAGTCGTTCTATTTCAGCAGTCATAATATTTGCTTCTTGGTTTATTTTATCCTCCGCTTTCAGGGATAATGTTCATTGACTGGCTTCTCGCCTGTAATTAATTCTTAATTTTATATAGTCCTACACAGCAGGGGTATTTGGGCAAGAGATCCACAGGAAGAATATTGAGAATCCATATTCCGAGCAGGTCTGGTACCCGAGGTCACAGCCGTGCACTGCTGAAGTTGCACGCAGCAGCCATTTTCTTCTCCTTTTCGCAGCTCCATGAAGAAACCTGCTTAGGGTGTTTCATTGTTCATTTGTGGACTGATACTTTTGTAATGTGAAGCTGATTTGTGCAGAGAAAAGGTCAAGAACACGAATTTCAGACGTCATGCGAAATGTGGAAGGAAGGCATGCCGATTATGGCAGCAGATTACTGGGAAATGGAAGAACTTGGCAAGGGAGACTTGGTGTTACGCCAGGCATGTCGGTGCATACAGGGAAACCGGTTCCATGTTGCTAAGATCTCTCCATCCCCCGTCCCTCTTTTTCTCTCATACATAATTCAGTCTGGTGGCTGCTCTTGCTGTGCCGCCGGTCGGCCATTTGCTGCCTCGGCGACCCCAAGTATGGCTTTTGCTTCAGTGTGGGCAGGAGGAGAGAGATGACAAGGGAATCGCGGTATGAACAGTACAGATGTTTTCTGAATCGTGAAAGAAACGCAACATGTAGTTCACTTTCGCAGTTTGTGCCTTACGAGGATATGAAATGCAGTAAATAATAATAAAATAAAAGTAAAGTTGGCCCTGTGCTTAACTAATTAAGCACTGAGCCATGAGGCGTATGTAGAAATGGACGTATAGACCCATGCTTTCTTGACCTCGGCACTAGTTGGAGGTGAGTGGTCAGCTTCACGCCCCGGCCGCTTTACCGCCGGGGAAAGATTCCCCAGTACCCATTGGATAGGAGGAGGTTGACCCTACCGGAGGACTTGAACTCTGACCCCTCTCTCGTCCAGCTCGTAACCAGTCACTATACTGACTGTTTAAATCAGTAATAATAATAACAGTAGACCCCAAAGCTATTTGACAAGTTTCTGAGCAACTTGATCCTCTCGGCTTATCCAGTTCAGTAGTGTCTTGTCTAGTGACCAGACCGTACTGGTTCCTGACAGAGGCAGGTACACCATGTTGGGACCATTTCTAGGGCTTATCTGCCTTAGAGTACCCGGGGTGTAAGCCGTCGGATCGTGAAGCTGACTATTCATGCGTGTCGACTGCCAGGGTTAAGAACGCGCCTGCATGATGCAGGGACTTAGCCCTCATATGCATACTACAGGTATATGTTAATCAACCGTAGCCTCCTTGTTTCTCCGCCCTAACAAATTAGGCAGCCTGACGCGTGCGCAGGTAATTTGTGATGTATGAACGAAGTTTGTGCTTCAGGTGCAGTTGAAGGAAGCCTGCACTTCAGGTGCTCGGCATATTGATTTAAAGTGCTCATGTTAAGGTGCTGTCTGTCCGTTTCACTAGCAGAGCTGTACATCAAAGACATTTCGTGCAGAGTGTGGACAGGAAATATTAAAACCGTGCGCCGGTCGCTTCTGTTCTTCTAGTTCCGTCATTCCCTTCCATTTTCCCTTTGTGCTAATTGGCTTCCATTTTCTGTGATGCACTGGTCAAACGGTACTGTAGAACGGTTAATATCAGAGTACAGAGGAAGGTAACGTTTATGGGAGAAATTTATTTTATAAACTACATTCAAGAAGAACGGCATGTCTGGGAAGAAGTCGGCGAGCTGCTTCGTTACGAGGGCTCGGAAGTCGAGAAAAGAAACTCTGTTTCATGTCATCTTTCAGGCGTGAAAGGGTAAAGTCAGGAGATGAGAAAGTCTGGAGCAGTCACAGAAGAAACATCAGTGAGTATCAAGCTTCAGCTGCCAACCTGGAGGTGGGAACAACGACGAACTTAGCCGAATGCGAACGTTCCTTTCAGCGTAGACGAGTTACCGAATGGAGGAGGAGGGAGTTCGCATTCTTTCGCTTTCGTTTGAATAGCGTATAACCCACTTTTAATAATCAGCGTTCGAATCACAGCGCATAAAAAGTTAATCCCCACGTGCTCGATTAGATATAGGCATGTCCGGGATTGGTCATAGTCTGATACAGTTGTCATGTGGGAAACTTCCATACATATCCTCAGTTATCTGACTCCATTAAAGGCATTAGTGTTACAGACGCCAGTTTATTCATTTTCTTGAAACACGGTTATGAGCGTTATACACTACTCCCCATCGTCAGCAGTACCGTCTGGAGGCTGTTTAAACTTGTGAGGTAGGAAGAAGACTGGTTATATTCATTGTAGGGCCTTCGTGTGGTTAAGGGCCTGTGAAGCGTGCGCCACGTTCTGTTAGAGCATTTTTGCATAGGAATGTTGAAAATTCCAACCGACGAACAAGCGAATTTTATTGCCGATAAAAGGTATCGTTATTGTAATTTCACACGCGCAATTCAAGTCCCGACGAGGTCATTGGATTTTTTTTCAGTTGACCTAATCCTTCCAGCCGCACTATGGCCCTGGGGTCGACTCAGCCTCTAACATAAATGAGTACCAGGAATTAGATAATTTTCCTGGGGAGTAAAGCGGGCCGGCACGTAAGGCTGACAACCTTACCGCCATCTTTGAGCCGATTGTCTAGATAATGTGGGAGCCTCGACGTCTCACAACCCTATGGGCCTTCACGGCCTGTTACAGAGATAGTTTTACTTTTTACTATAATGGATCTTAAAGAAGTAAGATGTGATATTATGGACTGGATTAAACTGGCGAAGGATATGTTTGTGATCACAACACATCTACTGTCCGTGAACGACGACAAGCTTATTAAGTAGCTGAGAGATTATCGGCTTAACAAGAACGGCCCCGATCCATCGACATAAATACTAGCAGCGCAAGGGTTAAAACCCTAAACCAGGCCAGCGTCAGATGCTTTTAATTCACTTTATTAACGCGGGTTGGTGCCGTTCCGTTCAGTCAGTACTTTTACTGCAGTTACAGTAGCTGGCAAAGCGCTGCAGTAACACAATAACGACGGCCTCTATGGTCGTTAAGAGTGCTTCCTTGGTTTACGACAGGTTTCCTTCGCATTGCCGGCTATGCAGACAGAGTTGTGAGGTTTGAGGTTTTCACGGTGATAGGTATTTACGATTTCTGACTTCTGGGCAGTGATGCCATCCATTAAGATGGAGACAGACGGAAACGTCTTCATGGCCTGGTGCTTCATTAATTGAGCACAGGGAAGACTTTACCTTTCACCTTTACTTCCCTTTTATGCTCAGCTCTATCAAGTAGCATATTCCTTTCAGACCTTACCGCCAGAATTGAGTAAGACGCAGGAGTAGGTGAGCAACTACTGCAGAACACATTGAAAGAAGTGGATATAATGAATACCAGGAAAACCGGATGAATTGATGATCGGGAAACGAGAGATTGCATAGCTACAAGATAACTCACGTACACTTTTTTTTACCTTTCAAATTACTGTCACAAAGTACTCGTACAAAGGAAAGAACTCTCTTGCAGGCGTACGTAATCGTGAGTTGCAAGTCAGAACCGGTTTTACGAGACTTTTAAATTAATGCAGAACCACCCTATTGATCATAGATGTTAATGCAAACATTAGAAACGCATATGAAATATTTTTCAACAAGCCACTGTGCAGTTGTTTAACAAAAAAAGAAGCATTACTTCGGCGGTTGAGATCTGAGGCTTTACATTGAGCACGTTCTGTTCACATTCTGCAGTCTTGAATTTTTTGATTTTGTTTATGCATTACATAATTAATTCCACTTTCTCTGTTTGAAGCAACTAAAGACACGGAGCGATAACAGGCAAAACAGCCAAGGCACGAGAAAACTTGCCATTCACTACATATGTCGTTGAGGAATAGTCTTGTTATGAGTCATGATAGTTCAGTTACGAGACGGGCTGTGGGCTGAAAGGCCGAGATTTTATATGCAGGAAGTCGAGAATTCTATCCGGTGATTTAGTGATTAAAGACGGCTGGAGCACGAAGATAACCGCTTGCATCCGTCTAGTGCAGCGTTGGCCAACCTAATACATCTCGAGGGCCAAATTTAGTTTATAGAACACCATCAGGGGCCAGATACAGTGTTTCTTTCAGACGAGTGGTCGGGGAGCATTGCCCCCCAAACTGAATCAGTCACAACCCGTGTAAAAACAAGTGCATTTAAACCTATATATTTAAATTTTACGTTTGCACCAATAATATTAAGCCGATATTGAAAATTTCACCAATCGATTTTATTGCCTTCTATCACTTCTACGCCCAGAGCATTCTTTCTTAAAGAAACAGTGGCCAGATCATGCCTTATGTTTAGCTTTATATATGCCGGGGGAAAATGCATGGTTTCATAAAACTGGAAACCAATGATATAAAATCCACTTCTAATTGTGAGGTTGCCACTCGAAGAATATGTGATAACACGACATCTGAAAGTCTGTTCCTGTTCTGAGACTTTACATGCTTCAGTGATGAAAACGCTGTTTCGCATATGTAAGTACTTGCAAAAACAGAGCAAAGTTTGAGAGCCCAATTTCGTAACAGTGGGTAACGTTCTGGTGAAAGCAGTTTCCTAAAGTCAATTCCAGTAACCTGAGATGTGTTTAAAGATGGGTCACATCGAAGTTCACAAAGCTCTAATTGCAGATGACCTGGCTGAGATTCTACATCACAATGTATAGGATTACTGAATAAAGAAATATCAGGTCGAAAGCTTTCAAAATCGTTAAATCGTCGGTCGAACTCTGAAGACAAATCTTCAATAATTTCAGTGTAGTCCCTAAACTCCAAGCCTTCTTCTTCTTCTGCTTCTGAGAGTTTCCGACAGCAAGGGAAATGTAGAAGGTTATTTTTGTCCAATGCAGACTTAAATAAATGTAGCTTTTTACGGAAACTGTCAACAAAGCCAACCATCTGACATATTGTCTGCTTCTTGCCTTGCAATTGCAGATTCAGGACATTCAAGTGTTGAGTGATATCGGTGAGAAAGGCCAAGTTTCTCAAGAATTCGACGTCTTCGAGATCATTCTGCAGTTCAGCAGAATTCGTAACCTCTTCGCTTAGGAATGTTGCCATTTCATGACGGATTTCAAAGAACCGCACCAGACATTTTCCACTGCTTAACCATCTTACTTCAGAGTGTAGAAGCAGGTCCCCGTAAGCAGAATCCATTTCTTCCAAGAGGGTCAGAAATTTTCTGTGAGTGAGTGATCGATTTCCTCCTCTGATCAAATTAGTAATTTTTGTGACAGTAGCCATGGTGGTAGACAGTTTAATTGATTTGGCACATAGAGCCTCCTGATGTATAATACAATGCAAGGTAGGTACAGTAATTTGATTCTGTCTTAAAAATCCAACAAAACCGCTTATTGTCCCTGTCATTGATTTAGCGCCATCTGTTACTATGGAGGACAATTTTTCAAAACCACCGAATTCCTCCACTGCACTCTTAACAGCGTTAAAAATATCGACACCTCTAGTTGTGCTGTGTAAAGAGCACACTTTTAACAACTCTTCGAAAATTGTAAAATCTTCCTTAATTGCACGAACAAATATCAGCAACTGATTAGTATCCGAAACATCTGTGCTTTCGTCGAGAGCAATTGAGAAATAGGAACAATTAGCGATAATGTCTTTCACATTATTAGATATCTGGTTGCTAATATCTTCCAGCCTCCTAGTAACAGTCTGTTTTGAAAGGGGCACTGTTTGAAATTTGTTTCCTACCTTATTTTCATTGAAAGCTTCTGCCATCTTTATCGCACAGTTCTTAATTAATTCACCATCACTTAACGCTTTTTTAGCTTTCATTAATTCATATGTCACGAAATAAGAAGCCAGCAAAGCTTCTTCTTGTTGTTTTGTTTCATTGGTAAAAAGAGATTTCTGCTGGAAAAGTTTTTTCTTTAACTGATCGCAGACTACTTTCCTTGATTCACAAGAGTGTTTTCCAAACTTCTGTTTATGATTTGTCATGTAATGCCTCTTTAGGTTGTACTCCTTTAAAACTGCTAGCACTTGAAAACATACTAAACACTGTGGCTTGTGGTCTTTATTTAATATAAAAAAATAGTCATGTTCCCACTCAGATTTGAACGCCCTATTTTCGCTATCAACTTTTCTCAATTTACTATTTGACATGCTGTATCACTCACAATAACTTCAAACACAATTTTAATTTAAAAACAGTTCTACACTCACACTCCGTAATCACACTTCACTTTCTAAAATCGCACTAACTGGGAGACATTTCTGCTAAAACTGGCACTTAACAAAGGCCAGGATGCCGAGAGAAACGGTAAACATCCCATCTCCGCGAGCAAGCTGGGAATGGTTACTATTTTGAAGGTGTCATAAATCCTTCACCACTACGGTCTTCCCTTCAGTGTCATCTCCCTACAGAAGTAGGGTTGGGGGACTTTGTATTTCCATGACATGAACACAGTTATTAGAAAACAGTTTGAACTGTCCAACTCGGTAAGAACGTATACACTCAATTGCAAAATGCTGTAAGCTAATGAAACGTCCTATTTAAAACTGAATTCTATGCCCATACAGCTTACGAAGTTAAGATTTTTGAAAATAAACCTGAGACTTGGCCGGGGGCCGGAGTAAATCAAGTCGCGGGCCGGATGCGGCCCGCGGGCCGCCAGTTGGCCATCGCTGGTCTAGTGCATCGTTCTGTTTAATGCGTCTTAGTGGCGTGCTTCTTAAGCTCGGAGAAAATTCACGTTTTCTACTTGTATAACAGCATGGAGCAGGGTCTTTCCTCGGAAGCTAATAGTTGCTCATCTAGTCAAGAAATTCCCTATCTATTATGGAAGCCGAAGGTGGGATTGGTGTACTCAGAGAGCCCGCAACTAACAAGTATTACCTAGTGTGGTCAGTCCACACCACATTTCCTTTAGTAGAATTTTAATATACTACAAAACTTTTACGTCTTAATTTTCAATTGCACCATTGAATGAACTGTCTTGACCCCATGCCGTGATGTCATGTTTGTTCCTTCTTCTGACCTTTAACCTCTTATATAGACTCGTTTTTTTGTGTGTTTTTCATTTCCGATATTACTGTATTCCTTGTGGAACATTAGTTGATACACAGCCGAATTTGTTGGTGATTTGGCTTTGTACAGTTGGTTGCAGTAGCTCATGTAATATTTTTCCCGATCGTTTCGGAGAGTGGTTTGGCAGCATGTATTTTATTGAGTAGATTCATAAGTGCCCTGTGCGACTAACCAGAAAATTTGTTGCCCCTGCATATTATAAATAATTATTTTCTGACACACATGCCCTCTGTGGTCTAGTAGTCAAGAGTTCCTGGATACAGATCCTGAGGTCCCGGGTTCGGTTCCCGGCGCTACACGATTTTCTGAGAAGTAGTGAGTCTGGAACGGGTCCATTGAACCTCGTGAGGATAATTGAGGAGCTCTTTCAAGGAAATAGCGGCTCCGGTCTAGAAGACCGAGATTAACGGCCATGGGGATCAGTTGCTCTGACCACACGACACTATCCGCAAAAGTTAGCGGACAAGCTGTGGTCACTCGGTCGGTATAGTTAGCTTGCGGACTACAGGCCACGGAGTTCAGTTTTATGTCATTCTTCATGCACCGTCATTTGTGGGGGGGGGCATATAACCGTTCTCTCAGTATAGCTATGAGTGGGCGGAGGGATGGTAAAGGAATTTCGCTCTATTTAATACACTCCCTAAATAGACTTTAAAATGCCGGTAGCTGACTTCTCTGTTCGCGAATGCTACTGCAAGTGGGCATTGCTCTTGTATACTTCTACCGCTTCCGCGTGTGTTTTGTCAGGGGTGTTATTTCCCAGACCTTATAACGTTTGTTTATTTAAATCTTCGTGTAACAGATACAGCCTTGATGGAACCGGAACTTTTAAGCTGCCATAATCTGGCAACATCCCAAACACGAGTGACTGCTGGCATGGAAACGTGAACGAATATGTTGTTGCTGAGTGATGTCGCAGGAGCTTCACGCTGCGGTGGTGTCTGATGTTGTCCAGCACCGGTGGGACTGCTGAAGGCAAACACGTGGGGATAGCGTGCAGAGCTGCCATTGAAAATCGCATGCCAGTGTTTCTTTATCCTCAAGACTTCGTTACAAGTGAAATCGTGTCCTCAGCAAGAAAGAGAACACGAAAATTATGAGTGTAGTGTGCTGTCATGATTATCTGATCCGGCCAGTGTGCACTTTCAGGAAGTGCTGTTCACAGCCTGTCTTGCTGCGGAAAATTCTTAGTATAGTATGGCATGTATTTACGTAACAGAAAACATTGACCCAGAGAGCAGATAGGCGCATGTTCTCAATGCCCTATTAAGCCACCAATCTGCGTGTTCCGCCCGACTGAGAGTTCAAATTACGCCACATTCACACAACCCATAACGACGCTGACAGGGAAAGGACCGTTAGCGGACAGACAGAATATTCTCAGATCTGTTGTAGCGAAATGTTCCGCTTAATACAAGTACATTACCTGCAACGACCGCTGCCGACAAAGTTCGGCGGATTGTTTTTACATGTAGGCGTTTGTCGGCCGCAGACAGACCTGATGGTCCTGTAGGATAACAGTCCGATGTTTGCAGGCCAGTGTGAATAATAGAGCGAACTTGGTCTACGGATTCACCTTTGCCTGTTGGTTTTGTTGCGTATAATATGAATGGGAATTGCCATTGTGGCTTCAGTAGATCACCCCATATACGTGTTTCTTTTTATTCCTTGTTAGTTATTAGCCGCCTTACATGCAGCTTGATTTTTGAAACCTTTCGACGTTTTAAACTTGTTTCGACCAACATTTATCATCTTCGCGTGTGTCTAAAATTGCTGTGCTGTGCTTCCTTCCGTAATTTAAGTTTTTGGGGGCATACCACCAAACATGTGATGTGCATACACCAGTGACGCAGAAGAGATTTAAGGCCTAAATTTTAGAAAGGTTTCGAAAAGCAAGTTGCATGGAACATGGAATAAATAAGTGATGTGGAACAGGTAACAGCGATACAATATTGTGTGTTTCTTGTTTGTTCGCTATGCGTCAGTCATATGTGTCAGCTAATTTCTTGGTTTATGATTCAGGCAAGAGGACACGATGAGAACAAACACGAAAACAAGTCTGTGGTTAGGTATTATTGTTAAATGTCGAGGTGCATATTGCGGTATAATTGCTGACTGATGATACGGCGTGGCCTCAATGCACGAGGGATGGAACTGCCGTATCTTTGGCTATTAGGCGTGCCGTTGGGGATAGCGCTTTCTCTTAACTGCTTGGGCGCTCTGGAGCGCATGCGAGTGTTTGGTAGCTGCAGGAACTACACCAGGTCAGTAGCTGTTAATTGAAGAGCCCCCTTATCTTTTTGACGCAACATACAGTTCTTTGTTTAGTCGTGCTCAAGATAAAATTTTTATCACTGGTGGCTAAGTCAAAACTTTGTTATTTGCTTACTAGGTCTGATTATCATAATTGTATACTGAACGTCGTTTGCTTACAAGTTCTTATTACCATATGGGTATACCGTACTTCCTTGCGCGGTCAGGTAAGATATCAGACTGGCGTTTGGTTTGTGTACATATACCACGAATAGAGAAGCATATTGTCACAGTGACTTAAGACGCGGGTTTGGATTAGTGAGTCGGTTTATTGAACCGTCACTAGTTGTAACTACAAATAATTGTAACACTTTCAAGATGACTAATTATAACACACTCAGGTCTCATATTCACTTCTCTTGTAAGCGCTCAGTACTAGTCTTTCAATTGCCCTGAGCTCTCCTGGACTTTCCACACACAGACTTACTGAGTGGAATCTTATGCTACGACCGACGGTCCGTCGGCCAGTCTGGCTTGGAATAAAGCAACCAACAGTGAGTTAGACCACATTTTTATTACTGTCAGATAGTTGCGAGTTTCTTGTTTTGGGGCGTTCTCTCTGACCAGAGGGCGGGTCTATCGTTTGCAATTGCTGCTGGACCTCACCAGCGCAGTCATTCGCGGGTCCGAATCCCGTGGGACTCGCGACCATATTTTACTGTCTCAGATTCGAGACTTCCCTTTTCCTTGCCTTCTACGACTTGAAGAGTTACAGTGGAGGTATTCGACCCCCATCTCCACGCGGGAGACAGACTTTGACAAAGTCAAAGTCACATTGCAACTGACGGTCAGTCAGTCAATCATTCTTGGTGTCGAGCCCCATCTGGAGCTCATGACCAGATATTTATTACTGTTTGACAGTTACGGTCTTTTTATTGTGGGTCTCCCTCTCTGACGAGAGGACGGGTCTGTCTTTAATCAGAGTCGTTGCCTGCAGTAGTCATTTGTCGTAATTTGAAGGATATTTACATTTTACGTGTTAATGTTAACAAATGTATATAAAATATATACAGGGCCTCTGTCAGCCCAGGCTCAGTACAGCAGATTATGCCCTATTTCTAGTAGCTTCCTCTACAACGGTAGTCTAGTCACTTGATGGTCGTATGAAGTTTAAGCCTCTTATACTTTCTATGTCGGACTTCGCCTTGTCCAATATCGCAGCAGTTTTCGTTATCATGATTTTGTATGACTTCTGCTTGTTGCCTGCATAATTTTGTTATATAATCATATAGGTACGGAATTTTGAAATCCATGTGTAATTCGCAAATTGGTGTGCGCCCTAGAAGATTGCAGTGGTGCGGAGAACCTTGTTGTGCAGGCGCTGCAATTTCGTTAGATGGGTATCTGCCGCACGGACAAAACAGAAAAGAAGTCACGTGATAGCTAGCACTGTTGCAGTGTTACGTCATTGCACCTGCGCGGAAGTCTGTTTACCGAGCCATTGCCTAGAAGCGGGTCGCATAACCCTGTTGTTCCATTATTGCGAGCGTGTATCGCGTGTGTCCTTTACCTAGAAACGCTCTGGCCATCCACTTTACAATATACACACGGTTTTCTTGTTTCACAGATTAAGCAGATAGACACTCGGTTGGTCTAATGATTTGCGAGATAAATTATCTTCT
This sequence comes from Cryptotermes secundus, assembly GCF_002891405.2. Lineage (NCBI taxonomy): Eukaryota > Metazoa > Arthropoda > Insecta > Blattodea > Kalotermitidae > Cryptotermes > Cryptotermes secundus. The sequence goes on along the minus strand of NW_019727389.1, from coordinate 190,932 downwards.
GAGTCATCTGCCATCTGAATGAATTGTAAGTGTTACTGTTCGTTACGGTCAGCATGCACGTACTAAAGTTCTGTGGCAGCGGTCGTGTTAATAACAACCTTGTGTTAATGTGCTCATTTTCTGGGTTCTGGTACCGGACCCATTTCAGTCATCCGACGGAAGGAACTAAAAGCACATCGAGCCTGTCAGGCGGACGTGGTCTCCAACCTCGGGCAACAGATCTATCTAGTTTCCGGAACGTCATGTATATTCACTCTAAACCGCAAACAGTGGGCAGTGTCCAACATGACATTACTGTTATGAACATAGACCGAATATTATGGGAAGCCACTTTACGTTTCTCATAGTTGTGAACGGTATGGAAACACGACGGTCATGCGAACTTGTGAGCTGGGAGGAGTACTGTGCGCATAGGTTCAGGATTCTGAAATTCTGTGGTTATAAATATGATGTAGAATGTAGCCTTCCGTGAGGTAAAATTTCAGAAAATTGGGACAGCATGGCGATCACGAGGATATTTGTTCTGTGTGCGATGAATGATGAGTAAATGTAACTTAACAGTACTAGCGATATTAAACCCTGTCAGCGTTTTCAGTCTGTCGCCATACAATTCCAGTTACAAACGTACACTTTTTTTTTGTTCATTGATACAAAAGGGGGTTCCTTGGTTTGGCTGCTACAGTGGCTCTTTAAGTATACAGAATACTGGAAAACTCCAACATCAGCCATGTTCTGAACGGTATGTGTTCGTTTCTTCCTTGAGGGCTTTTGCTGTCTCTCTTTTCCTCATTCCATGAAGTATACAGTCCTTGGGAAGCTGATGGCTACTCATTTGGTCAAGACATTCCCCGCCTCTTATGGAATTTGACGTTCATTGGCCTCCGTACTGAGCCAGATGACTCCATTCCTCCCCTTCGATGTTTGTTATGATTCATTTTAATGTTCTGATCGAAGAGGTCCCATTCCTTCAAGTTTTCCGATTAAAATGCGTGTAAATGTTTCGTCACTTTTATGTGCCACATTTGAAGCTACGGAGTATGAGCCTTCGGAACCTAAAAATAAACGACTCTGTCTAGTTCCTTTCGAATAATTTTTTAACGTTTTTGTCAGTTATGACGTCGGCTGTATCTAGACTACAGCGTAGAAAGGTATGATGATCGAGAACAGTGACTGGGAAGAAACTGGAAGGAAGTTCTTGTGGCCTAATCGAGGTATAATTCAAGCATTAGCCTAGTGGGACGGAGGAATCCCACGAAAAGGCTACTAGGGTGGCTGGTGTCACGGCCGAAATTTGAATCGAGTACCTCTCAGATACAAGCTAGAACTCTCAGTACACATTAACAGTGTTAGTATTATCATTTTCAAGAAAGGAATGTGTTTGGATTGGTGATTAGATGGACAGGCCACCAAGTATTTTTCCGGGGAAGTAATTAATCACTGTTGTTACCATATCTGAGTTGTACAGTGGATGACCCAGTCAGTTTGATAACATAGAGAGCAAAGTTGCAAAGTTGCTCATGGAAAGAACTGAACTATGCATCTGGTACGCTCGTAGTTTATCAGTAAGTTTATTAGGTTCGTCAGTGCACTTCACATTACGAAGCGTTGGAATTCGTTCGAATGTTATTTTAGATGTTCTAATCTTAGTTAAAACTGGTAAGTCATTGTTTATCACTCTTTAATCACTCTGCTGATGTCTGTAAATAAGGATTTGTCCTGCTGTCAACGTTGGAATGTTGTGACTCGGGAACTTCTCGGAGTTCGGCGCCCCCAACACGCCCTAGCTAATTGACTTTCCATGTTAGATGTACAGACGGCGCGGATGTGTTGTAAAGTCTTTCATGTTTATTCCTGGAAATTCTCTGAATACTAAGTTTTGGCTGCAGTTAGTGATTACGACTATTTTATGAAATTATGGTATCGCCGTCTGTGGTCCTTTCTCCCAGGTTTCTGACTAAGTCTGTTTCCTACGTCTCCCCTGGCCGTGCCATACATCAGGCGGTTAGTCGCCGGTTTCGAACCAGGTTCAGGTAATGTGTGATTTGTGGTGGACAAAATGGCACCGGGGCAGGCTTTCTCAGAGTACTTCGGTTGCCCCATGCCACTTTTCATTCTACCAGTTGCTCCACAGTTACTACCATATATCATATGGGGGCTGGTACAATAGGCCAGTAGTGGTCTCAGTACCAAGTGGACTCAGTCTCACCCCAGTAAGGACAATACAAAAATAATGCCTCTCCCTTACACTACCTGCAACATCAGCCAGTGTAATGTGTGACGAAAAATACCGAATGTTGAAGTCCCTATTACCGCCGTGTAATTTTCCCTATGTAGCTCAGTGGCTGTTCTCAGTAATCCCTATTTAAGACAGGTCTTCAGACGTGCAGCCTTGTGTGTGGCCGAATACCGACCTTTCGGAGAAACATGCACCTTCCATCTGTAGGGTTAAATTTATAAGATTGGTATCCGTCCACAAGATTACACGGTGTCACAACCCGGCCATGTTAATAATCACTGCCGTGAAAATATCGCAACTTATATTATTGTAATTTTGCTGAGGATATTCCCAGTCCAGCAGAACTGCATAATATCTTCTTCGACGTGGTGAATATATAATAGGAAATTTCGAAAAATATATTTAATTATCTGTATTTCTTGCGTAATATCCGCCAGTATATCTTTAAATTGTATCAAGTGTGCCAGACGCAGTTGCTTACGGATTTTTAATAGACATAAATGTTACTTGCAAGATCTGTAGACATGTTGGTGTTGTGTGCGCCAGATTTTAGTGCCCTGATGAAGTGTGTGATCACAGGAGATGTATATAACGCACGGGCGCCACGTTGTTATATTAACTTTCTTTGAAACATTGCCCGCGCTAATGCTGTGTATTTTTCGACGATATGTCACCTCACAGAACGCTGGTTCTATACACTGAATATGGCATCGTTCCCATTTCAGATGTGTGTAGGACTGCTATGTCGAAGTTATTGGTATACGGAATAGAATAGAATGAAAATACGGTGGTGAATGAGAAATCGAGCTGTGGCTCTACAGCCCTTTGTCGGGCCTTGGCTGCTTTTCTGTTCCATAATCTAATACACAGTCGGTAGGACTCCTCGGATGGGGAATCACCCCGTCGCAAGGCCGCTACCTACACAGAATAAACGCACACAGATATCCATGCCCTGAATGGGATTCGAATCCACGAGCCCAGTTTTCGAGAGAGCGAAGACAGTTCATGCCTTAGACTGCGTTGTCCCTGTGATCGGCGATGTGAAATCGCTTGTGATTTATATAATGAAGAAGGTGCATTTTATTCTGTTTGAAGCGAATTATCATCTACACAGCAGGGAGGAGCCGGGATAGCGTAGTCGGTATAACGACTGGCTACGGGCTGGACAACCAAGGGGTCGGAATTTGAGTCCCGGTAGCATCAAAAATTTTCTCCTCTGCACGTCGTCCAGACTGGCTCTGTGGACCACCCAACCTCCTATCCAGTGGGTATTGGGGGGGGGGGCTTTCCCCGGGGGTAAAGCGGCAGGGGCGTGAAGCTGACCACTCACCTCCAGCTAGTGCCGAGGTCAAGAAAATGTGCATCTGTACGTCCGGTCCTCCGTACGCCTTCATGGCGTAGTGCTTAATTAATTAATCACGGGTGCTTTACCTTACATTAACAGATACTGCCCTTAGAAACGAAGAGTTCTGTATCTTAGTAGCAAAGGTTCCGGCCTTCCGTGTCCCTTCATGTCCCTATAGCAACATCGCACCTTTCACTTGAAATTCATTTCTGCTCGATTAATTCAGTAGGCTACTACGTGGATGTTGGTGTGTTATTTAAAAGTTGTCGGACTTCCTCACGTCAATGGAAACATTTTTTTTTTCTGTTTTCCCATTGCAGTAGCTATGCAGGGTGTTTTACGACTTTAGGGCATAACTGTAGGAGGTGATTTCCTAGCTCTTTGTGATCAAAAAAAGTTCATATAAACATGTGTCCGATTTTGGACGGTTACGGAGTTATGACCATTTTTTCATTCCTGTACACGCCCTCGTGTGAACCGCGTCTGTCAGCTGGCGGGTCGCTATTTTTAGCCAGCTACAGAGAGCGTTTTCGTTATCTCGACACTTGAGAGCTACGTAAGGCGGGGTGGGTTGGTATGTCCGGCGCGGTTCACAACCGAGCGGCATTTTCGAAAATCAGCTTTAAGCACCAATAAATTCAAATTAAACGTAACGTCACGAAGTTAACTTTACATTCATACTTTAAATGCATCATGTATTATGCTAGTTTATTATTTTGTTCCGTTTATTGTCAGTAATCGTTACCTTCTATTATGAGTTTAAAACGGTCATAACTCCGTAATCGTCCAAAATCGGACACATGTTTATATGAACTTTTTTGATCACAAAGACCTAGGAAATCACCTCCTGCAGTTATGCCGTAAAGTCGTGAAACACTCTGTATGCAAATTCATGGACTCGAATAGTGTTGCTAAAGCTGTAATATAGAGATTGCTCCTTTATTCCGGTGGATTGTTGCCGTCGTTTCAGAGGAGCGCGGTGACCTTGAAGGTTGAAGCAACACGTTTCCACTGAAACAACAGAGACCGAAGGAGTGATGAAAATGGATGACGTGGTTCTTGGGCGAGCGGGTTTTGTGAGAATGTGGACTGGATCTTTCGCCCGTGTTCAGTGTTTGGGTTCTGTTACCAGAGAATAAATAGGACCCGGAAGTAAACTTGGGCTTTGTGGCTGATTAATGAAGGGCTTCTATCGCTCCTTGAGGCTCTTCTTCCGCCATAGATAAGAGCTGACTAGATTAACAGTAAAATGTGCTGTACACGTTGTCACGTGTTTGCATTTCCATTGATCAGCGGAACTTGGATTTCATTCAGTTGCTCTATGAAATACAGAAGTGGGCAAACATTCTGTTTTGCATTTCTGTCGCAATGCAATGAGTTTGGCAGGAGGCCAGCAAGCGAGATAGGCAGGCAACCCAGGGATCTCGGCACGTCCGCGCACGCGCGCACACACTGTACATGCGCGACCTTCGTGACTTTTGTTTTCTCGTCCAAACATCATCAGCAGGGCCCGGATTTTGGTGACCTGAAAATATTTGAAAAATGACCTATAAAATGACCGAAAAAATCCAGAAAAATTACCTAAAATATGACCCAAATTGTAATATGCAGGGCCCGGATTTTGATGACCAGAAAATATTTAAAAATGACCTATAAAATGAACGAAAAATCCAGAAAAATGACCTAAAGGAGAAAGAGAAAGAACACTTAGCTTCCATATTATTCACATTTCAGAAATCATATGAAGAAAAATTCCCTAAAATGGCCAAAAATGACAAGAAATACCCTTAAAAGTAAAAAAAAATTACCCCCAAAATTAAAAAATGACCTTAAACCTAAAAATGCCAAAAAAATGACAAATTACCTATAAAATCAACATTTCAGTAACCAGCAGCTCATATCCGAGATTTATATATTTAAGAGCATCGCATAGGATACAAGGAAATAAAGATGACATGTCATCAAAATCCGGGCCCTGGTCATCAGTAACTGAACATTCTGTGCCCGGCTTTCAGAGTGATATAGGTGCTCGTATATGGGGGGCAGGGGGCGCTGGTTCAAATCCCTACCGATTACTCAGGAATTCTATGAAAACGAGCTATTTTTCTAACGAAAACTAGTTATGCAAACAAGTTTATTGACTAAGAACTCAATTATATCCGGTCAGGGCCGGTTTGTGAGCATGCCTGACCTGATTTCCTTCTTTAAGAGGGAAGAATACGAGTATGACGTGATATTGCTTTCTGTGGTCATGTGTCCTTGTACCTTTCACCTTTTGAATGAAATGACATTTTTTCACGAAATTTGATACGAACGTTATGCTATTGGAGCCACCCCAGCACCTTAGCGGTTTAATTTTCTCCAATCTATAGGCCTAATATCAGACTAGCGGACCCACTCAACTCATGATATGGGAGCACTACTAGCATCGCAGTCTAGAACCCAAAATTGATGTCTACGAATGTGATGTGCAGCGTTTGTTATGCAGAAGCAAAATAGCGTCGTCGTGAAATCCGTGTTTAGGTTTATGTTTTATCTGTATAACTGATGAACAATTGGAGCAAGGTGTAAGAAATTTGGTATGGAGATAGCACAAAACCATGCATATAACTTGTATGTGTGATATTTTTAAGAGTCTGAAACCTTGCAACATCATAAAGTTCTGTCTCTGCCCTACAGTGTTAATGTAGACAAACTCTGAACTTGTTTTGTAAGTAAGAATTGTAAGTTCTTCCCAAGAAGATAGTAGGGCTACTGCTACTGCTACCAGCACTACTGCTCTTTTTTAAAAATATTTGCAATGGAAATGTACTATGTCTGTTTCGTATTCCGGAGATCCAGTGTTAAAATCTCGACTCTGGGACCAGCTATCCTAAGTGACATTTTTCGTGGAGTCCCTAGAGGCAGCCGCCAAGACGGTACCTCCAAATCAGGCAACGGCCGGTTACTTCAGATCCTTTCAATTTGTGATTTTTTTTTTGCTCCTATCTTTTCATTGTTATACTACAGTCTGAGCGATTGTCAGTACTGTTAGTAAAGCAAATGGTAAAGATATCGGTGTAACAGGACGTAGAGGCTCATAGGGTTGTGAGACTTCGAGGCTCTCAGATGGTGGTGAGGTTGTCGGCCTTACGGACCAGCCGCACGTTACCTCCAGGAAGATTCCCGGTACTCATTTCTGAGTAGACCCCAGGGCCATAGTGCGGCTGGTAGGATTAGGTCAGTTTTAAAATACAGTGACCTCATTAGGAATCGAACCCGCGACCTTCCGGCTTGTAGCATAGTGCCTCAACCAACTACGCTACATCGTGCCTCAAATAAAATAAGTTGGCCTGAATAAACATGTAATATACAGCCGCAAGCAGTAACGATTTGGGTTAGATTAGGGTTCATGCATAGCACCGTACACGTAGACAGTTCAGCGTGTTAAGCCATGAGCTAAGTTGCATTTTATCGTTTGCTTACAAATTTGTCATCTAAATGTGGCGGTCATCAGGACTGTGCACTGTGGTCTAGTGGTCAGAGTTCCCGGGTTCGATTCCCGGCGCTTCCAGATTTTCTGAGAAGTAGTAGGCAAGGAACGGGGCCACTTAGCCTCGTGAGGATAATTGGGGAGCTATTTAAAGGAAATAGCGGCTCCGGTCTAGAAAACCGAGATTAACGGGCGTTCGCTGACTACGCGACACCCTCTACCCTCTAAAGTTGGCACTAACTTCGCCGACAAGCGGCGGTCGCTCGGTCGGTATAGTTCGCTTACGGATTACAGGCCACGGAGTTTTTTTTTTTTTTTTTTTTAGTTTTGTACGGAACTTTCTGTTTACTGTCATTTGGAACTGTTTCCCTAAAATAGAATCTGGGTATAAGTTGCTGTTGTGCCGAAACAAAACGATAAGACTAAATTATTCGAATTTTGACGTATTCACATGGTGGCCATAAGAATTACGCCTGTACCGGGGTCTAAAAGTAATATGGCTCGTGGGGTGATCGTGAGTCATAATCGTGTATGCTGCATAGCTGTCTCCGTAATGTATATCTGAGGAGGAAATGCATTCACTTTTTTCCCGCATAATTTTATCTTTCGCTTTAGCATAGTTCATTTTCAGTCCCCGTTGCCTGCATCATCACACCATGCCACAAACTCATGTAGGCGTACTGAAGCCTACTGTTGCCTATATTTATCTTCCAGTAAAAAGTTGTGTGTTGATATCAAAGTTTACAGTTCCCCTTCTCGTTGTTGGCGTTTTAATGCGTACACATAGCATAGAGCCCCTTCCCAGATACGCATCTGCCCGCCTGTCAGCTTCAGGGCTTTTCCAATAGTGACATGCCGTGTCGAATAGACCATTTCACTCTTTCGGGACAGTTGAGCGTGTCACGTTATTCAGAAAAGTTAGTGGCAGGTGGTTAGTACTGTGACATTCACGGTATTTTAAGGCAGTATGTGAGCAGGGGCCGATCACAATGGCTGCACGACCAAAGGCATGAACTGCCTTCGCTCGCTCGAACGCTGGGATCGTGGGTTTAAATCACATGTCTGTGTTTGTGTCGTTCCGCGTACAGGTAGAGGCTTTGCGACGGGCTGATTCCCCATCCGAGGGGTCCTCCCGACTGTGTATGGGTTCAAAATGGAAAATCGGTCAAGGCCCAACAAAGAGCTGTAGAGCAATAATAATAATAATAATAATAATAATAATCTAAGCAGGGACTCTATGGTAATTCATTGGCCAAATGCTGCCTTTATGGAAAATGTTTATGCAAATTAAGTACCCTAATAATTTATTTAATTGTTGTCCTTTTATTATTTGGTTATCAGAGCCTTGTTTGGGGGAAAAATAGGTCGGTACCCATTTGTTGTTGAGTGATGCGCCTTATTCTATGTTCTAAACACCAACTGCGGTACTTATGGGTTACATAATATTGGCACGATTTTAGAGTGATTGTAGAAGGGTTTTGGATTGATGACCGGATTTATTGGATGCTTTGATACAGTGCTTGACTACACTTTACATTACAGTTACACACATTAGTGTCCACAGTCACGTCTTCACTAACCGTTGCTCAGTAGCGGCTTCCAACGACAGATGTTCCCCTTATTTTGGGCTCCTGAACTGTCCCAGGCCTCAGCTACGAGCTTCTAACAGCAATAGCTCACAGCGGCTGAGCCCCAGCAATTCTTTGACTAACTCAGCAACGAACTCTTTACTAACTAACTCCACAAACTTGTCCCGCTTACATCTCGGCACGGACTGCACAGTTCCTGTGTTGCAGCTTAATTTTTGCCATGGAAATATGCTTACTTTCGGAGCCTCTACTTAATGTTTTTTAATTCGCTTAGTGGGGGGGGGGTGGAGTCCAACTTGGTCCACTCGGCACGGCATCCACTGATTGGTCTATTGTGATTATGATGAATTTGGTGGAATGAAGATTGGCAGGGGAAACCGAAGTACTTGGAGTAAACCCGCCCCAGCGCCACTTTGTCCACCATAAATCCCACTTGATCAGACCCGGGATCGAACCCGGGCTGCCGCTGTGGGAAGCCAGCGACTAACCGCTTGAGCTGTGGCGCGGCCTGAGCATCTACTTAGTCGTGGCTATTGTAGTGTATTTTGCTATGCAGCGGGTGTGCATGCCACATTATGAATGGTTACAAGTTAGCCATTTTGATTGCATTCGGCACTCACAGGTCATTCGCCTTTTTCGGTTCCTGAACAGGATGCATACCGCAACTGCACGGCACTGCGGCATGTGAAGATGTGGAGGTGTATCCGTGGGTGCAGGCGCTGAACCCTCAATATCGGAACAGATGGTGTACGGCTGGGCAAAGTCTCGATCGTTTTAGCGATTACTTCGTGAAATAGGGGGGTGGGGTCTCTCCGTTATTCCTCGTTGTATTGACATCTGCTTCGAGCAAGACGCCCTCGGGCGTTATTTATGGACACCCATTGCAGTTTAAAATTAATATAATGTAGCAATGTTCTAGGCCAGTGAGTGTTTAGGAAACCGAGCTAAAGTGGTTGGCTTTTTTTTTTGTTGGCCTTTCTATAGACAAGTTTCGAGCGTGGACCATTACGACTCTATCACGGTTTAATAAGTTTGACATACGTAATTTAGACATGGGAGAGATTAAATATGTAGGGAATGGACGATATTACATATCGAGGGACTGAGAAATTCATATCGGTCACCACCTAGAATTGTTTAAATACTGAATAAGTTCCGACAGGCTGGATATATGGTTAGAATTGAAGAAACAAGCAAATCATATGCAAGTTTTTAGCGCGACGAATGGGTCACTTGGACGACTGTTAAAGTGACAGGACATAGTTCTTAGGATGAAGTTCCAGACGTCGCGAACAAGATATGCATATAGTATTTTTGCGGGGAAACCTTTCTCTACTTTTTTTTTTTTTTAAATCGAGAAGGAAGTCGGGCGGTATCATTTAGGTCGGTCGTAGGGTCTTGGCTTGTGAGGATGAGGTATGGATGGACCCGACTCAAAATCGTAAAGACGGATGTGGTATTATTATGTTAACCCGCCAGGTTATGTCAATTAGCATCGCAATTGTATTTAAATGAAACAAGTCCTTCCTCTGCAAAGCGGTATAGTGACATTCCTGGGAAGTAGATCACCATTATAAACTTCAGCCTCAGGGTTTAGGCCTAATATCCGCATTTCCTTGATCCATGTTTCATCACTCCAAATTCATTTGACCCTCAAACATTTAACCGATCTTCCATTCTGGTCAGTAATTTAAATTTACGTAGGACATGATTATCCTTAGTCCTTTTCGCAAATTTTCCCCCCATTATGTGGGTATAATATAATCTTATATTCAGCATGTTATTATGAGTACAACCTGCTAGAGAGGTGACAGTTTTAGACTGCTCGGTCGGTCATCAAAACGACGAAAGCATGCGCTGAGTGAAGAGAGTTTCTGACATCCGAAAGCCTGTTGGACGGATGGTTTTCACAGAATGCGGAGGCGAATATCTCGACTAGCTTCCCGACAAGTACTGCAGCCAGGAGTTGGTTGATCAGAGGACTGGAAAGCAAGAAGCTGTGTGGCATATTGCTTTGCATTGTATTGCAAAACGTGGCACAGTTTAATCAGAGGATAATGATGGCGGGATTATCATCTGCAACGACAAAGGAGCTGATAATACATTAATAAGCATAGCACAGTTTTTGTATAGCACTTTTGCACTTGTTTAAATAAGGCCATTAGACGATTGCACCGAGGTCACTGACTTCAAACAAAGGTGACTGCAAAGTTGAAACGGTTGAAGTTACTGAACCGTGAGAATTTAATATATCATATCTCAGTCACTGATCAAGAGTGTCAAGCCGGTTGCTGTGTGAAGTATAAGCGAGACGACAGTGAAAAGGAGCTTCTTCCGCTGCATCTACTCTACTTTTCTAGCTACTGTCCAGCAGTTACACTTTGCACTTCCAGTTAATGGAGTACGTTCTATTATGAAAACGGTTGCGTAGCTGTAATGCTGCAGAACAGTGAACTCCCGATTTTCTAGGCGCAATGCCTATATATGCGTTCATCAACTCTGGTGTCCATTAATTGTGCAAACGGCGTCGAGTTCGCCGATACCATTGCCCTTAAGATTTCGGGTTCAATTCAGTCTATGGTGTGAATGTTTGCGTTTTTCGTTGCAAAGTCACCCTGCTCGTTTAGGTCATTCGGCTCCATTTGGGGTTTAACGTGGCCTGGCTGCTGTATAAATATATTAAAGGGTTGGGCGAACTCGTTAAAGTTTTCGGGGGCAGAGACAAAATGACGCACACTTTCTACACAAGTTTGGCCGCGCTATAGCTCAAGCGGTTAGTCGCTGGCTTCCCACCGCGGCGGCCCGGGTTCAATCCCGGGTCTGGTCAAGTGGGATTTGTGGTGGACAAAGTGGCGCTGGGGCAGGTTTTCTCCTAGTACTTCGGTTTCCCCTGCCAATCTTCATTCCACCAATTGCTCCACAATCACCCTCACCTATCATCTGGGGCTGGTACAATAGGCCAGAAGTGGCCGCAGTACAAGGGACTTAGTCCCACCCCACTAGCATAAAAGAAATTCTACGCAAGTGTTACTCAGTGTGTTAATAGCAGCCGTGGCTCTTCCAGCACATGAGTTCTCAGCTTTTGTTCCATGCCAGTCTTTTGGACTGTAAATTTTATAGGCGGCTGGGTTTTGAAGTAAGAGTTGAAGAGGTTGTTTACCGTCGAATGAGGCATGATTATGATTTTTACGGTGAACGGGGAAGAATGGCCTCCCGAGTAAAACTTCGCTGCGTGAGTGTAGACACGACGTGCTTGCTGAATCTCGGATACGAGAAATGTTCTCTCCTCCTTTGATATTCACAACCCCCGAATCGGTGCAGTCGACGAGCGGTTCCAGTGCGCCAGCAGATTGGTGTTTGTTTTTTTTTTCTTTAAAGAATTTTGACGATGTAAATTCATTTTCACTGTCCCTTATGATAATCGAATTCAGTCACAAGAGCGCTGGTTTCTGGGTTACGATGCCATGTATCAGAGATAAGTACTACCAACATCTTCGGGATCGAAGAGCAAGCCAAGTGAGAAGCTATGAAGAATCACTGCTTGCTGCATGCATGTTTAGTACGAGTACATGAATCACGATATACCAAAGTTTTGAATGGTTATTTTGTATATAAAGTCAAGGTGGAAGTGGGTGAGGCATGAGGAAAGTACGCACGAATTATGGTTGCAAAATCTGAAAGGCAAATAAGCTTGTCACGGTGTAGCTGCTGTTACGTAAGTGACGCATGAAGGTGTGAATTAGACCGAATTGGTTCCGGCGGCGGTCTTCTGTGAATGCTATTATTAACTTGCTTGGTCCGCAGACGTTATGAACGGCAGTAAACAGATCAGCACCTCAAGTTGGTTTGGTTACAGGATTTCCACGTATTCTGCAGTACTTGATAAAACAGTTTCAGTTTAGTTATTGTAATCTCCGTTTAATGATTCGTTCGCGGTATAGAGACGACTTTCCCGAACGATGTCAGTATGTCTGAGCGATTATCGTCAGTCACTGATATGTCACGCAGCAGTTGCTAACCGTGGACGTGTTCTCGACGCCCCTGGTGCAACACGGAGCGGGCGGGAGCAGTATTAAGATTGATTGCATGTTGGGGTTTAACCCCTTACGGCTTCCAGGCTATCGTTCGTTTATTCGATTACTTCACGCAGCTGCCGTTATTTGGAATTAAATGAGACACGTCAGTGCAATTGACAGTGAAGAATTCGGAGGAAGTGGGAGGAATCAGCCACTGCGTGCTTTATAAAGGACTACCCTTCATTCGCTTCATAGGGGGGAACTGGTTACGGCCTATTTTACGGCCTACCCTATGAAGTAGTACCTTACCTACCAATCGGTTTACAGGGAGGAAGCAGACACCACCTACTTTATAAGGTACAATTATTGCATTCGCCTCACAGGCAGGAAGCGATTAAGGCCTGTTTTGTAAACTACTGTCCTTTCATTACAGGGAGGAAGAGGGCATTTTTTTTCCTTGGCACTACAGCCCCAGTGGGCCTAGGCCTACCTCCATGAACTTCTCCGTTCACTTCGGTTTTTCTAGATCTTACACATTCGGTAGGACTTCTTGGGCGGGTGATCAGTTCGTAGGAAGCGGGCATAGCCTACTTTATAAACCGCTGGTCCTTCATTATAGGGAGGAAGCGTGCATAGCCTACTTTATAAAGTGGAGGCCCTTCATTACAGGGAGGAAACGATCGCTGCTAGTTTTATATAAAATACTGTTCCTGCATTGGCGACACGACTTACATATTTCATCTCCTTTATATCCGTTGAATTATTTATGTACGTGACGTCTGTAATATGCGCACCTTATGTGTAAAACCTGAAACTGAAGTAAGTACATTTCATGGTTACATTTTCTCATCATCAGGTGGATGTTGCCCAAGTAAGGTAAAGCTATCTCTGTAACAGGCCGTGAATGCCCATAGAGTTGTGAGACGTCGAGGCTCCCACATTTGCTGAGCAGTCGGTTCACAAATGGCGGTAAGGTCAGCCTTACGCGCCGGCCGTCTTTTACCCCCAGGAAGATTGCTGGTACTTATTTATGTTAGAGGCTGAGTCGACTCTAGGGTCATAGTGCGCTTGGAAGGATTAGGTAAATTGAAGAAATCGAACCCGTGACCTTCCGGTTTTTAGCATAGTGCGTCGATCAACAACGCTACCGGATATTGTCCAAGTACATTATTAAATACGTACGTTCTCAGACCAACGGCATATAAATCACCGACGGTGCAGTTTACTGAAATATTAGAAATAAACTCTTAACTTCGTAGACCAGAAATCCAGGCAGTAGAACTAGCGGAACTGGCTGAACGTGAAACGAAAGTTCCTGTCTTGTCATGCATGAAGAAACATAGAAACTTAGAAAAGCGAAATGTGTGTTTTTTCTGCAGACTTAGAATTCAGACATCGTGCTCCGTTCTCTGAGGTAGAGAAAAATTGTAGATGGATTGTTGCTAAGCTGTGGAATTTATGGAATTTTATTCGGCTTGAGCTCAACTGTCCGACTTGTTATTACTGGCCATTACTTGGATTCTGTTGGAGGGATTCATCCAACAAACTGAAGATTAAAATTAACTGCTTTTATAGCTGGAATTACTTGCTTTCAATCACGCATGCGTGATAGAATATTTAAGGAATTATTGGTGGTGCACTGTAGAAGTTTCAGCATATTTGCTGTGAGCATTTGTTTTTACAAGTTTAAAAACTAGTGATGCATGGGTCGTGCATTATGCACACGACTCTGAAATTACTTTTATACAGTTTGATATTGTGGCCGCTTGGCTGTGTAGGAACAGAGCGACAGATACGTATCACAAATCCTTCCAGGTGTCATAGTGTTCTAAGTTTTTTATATGCATCTTAATTAGTTGTCGCGATACGTTGGCTGCTCTAGGCTGGTGTGGCCTTGGCTGTTAACTGCTAGGCTGCGGTCTATGTGTCAGATGCGATTCTAAGGTCAAGGGAAACAGTTTCCGTTTGCGGCGATTATTTTTATTTGGTGGTTTCCTGTGAACGAGACAGGAATGATGAAATGTTCTGTACAGTTTGTCCTTCCTCCCACGATTGACTTTATCGTAGGTTGCGACCCTGTTACCGAGCTCATGACATTTCACTCTACCTTCAGTACGGTCCAGAAAGTGGGCTTTGGTTAAGAAAATGTCAGTTTCTCGGAGTACAGCTGCACTATCTAATATAGGGCATAATAACATTCTGTTTCTTTCGCTTCTTAGGAATGTCCGATAAGTCCTGTGAAACGGAATTGTGGCGTCAGGCGCAGTCGACGTGACGTCATGCATCAACTCATTTGGCCGGAAGTGCAGTATCACCGCGTATGATCATTTATTTCGTTCTCACTGTTACAGAGAGCTGGATGGTGAACTATTGCCTCGCAGTACCGAAAACGTTCTTTCCGATTTTACATATATCATTAGAGGTGTGATGTTTAGTTATGGGACGTTCAAATGCAATTTTTGGGGGAGCCGGGATAGCGTAGTCAGTAAGCGCCTGGTTTTACGGGCTGGACGACTGAGGGGACGGAGTCCGAGTCCCGGTAGGTTTAAGAATTTTCTCTTCTTCACGTCGTCCAGATCGGCTCTGCCCCACCCCCCAGTCTCCTGTCCAATGAGTACCGGGGGTAAAGCGGGCAGGGCGTGAAGCTGACCACTCCTCAAACTACTGCCGAGGCGAAGATATTGTGGATTTAGACATCCACTCACCCATGCGCCTTCATGGCATAGTACTTAATTAGTTAAGCACAGCTCAGCTGCTGTTTCTTTTACTGATTAATAGTAGCGTTCCGTTATATGTTTTTGTCTTATTTCACTAAGTACATATCAGCTTGGATGTTGAAATATAGGGATATGGTTGCGATACGCAATGTATCGTGTGTCCAGTTGTGTGAGTGTTTTAAGGGGCTCAGCAACATAGGACAGTAGTAGATACATGAAAACCAAAGTTAAATTCTCCTTGGTGTATGCGGAATCGGCCGGATATTACGTTTTCCTTATACATTGTGTACAAACAGAAGTGAAAAGAGTGGATGTTTGTTAGGGAAAGGAGTAGAAATACCCGTTGTTGTATATCTCTGTTTGTAGGCCACGGATTAAATAGTTTCAAGTTGCCGGTACGGAACGCACGACCATTGTAACACGGCTTGCTAAGATAATACCAGGTTATACCTGAAGAGACAGTGAGAGTTGCTGTAGCATTGCTAGAGGGCACAGGACATTTCTGAGGTACTTGAGTATTCAGTTGCTGCTTATGAATTAAACACAGCTGTCGGTTCTGAGCACTGTCTCAATAACAACCGAGGTTAGTCAACGTGTACTTCTGTGGCATTCAAAGTACACCTTTTTGTCACCGAACAGTAAAAGTGTACGATGAGACTTATTACCCAGGTTCAGCAAATGGATTGAAGGACCACATCAGATTGCAGAATTGGTATTGCTTATCACAGTGTCAACATGCTTATTAGTCTGTTGTTAGATAAATAATTATCCATCAAGAGTGTTATATATGACAGCTTATTTGCACATGTCATTCAAGTTCGATATAAGGCACAGCTATATACTGGAAAAGGAGGTTTGAACTGACGTAAGGCGGCAGTTGCTGCCGTGGGAACCAGTGCTCCTAATGTTGTGGTGCCTGAAGTCGTTTCGAAAGTATTTTAAAAGATACACTCCATTGGTTTCCTGATTGTGTACAAATGTTTGTGAATTTTTGTGTCACCTGTGCCCTTCGAACCGTTGTGATCTTCTGTTTTGAGACTTCCCAACTACAGCTTTCCTTATATTATTATTCTTAGCGCGCTGCTTGTTCTGCCCATCCCATCTCGATTTAATTCATGTATTCCTACGTTAAGTGTGAATTATGAAACCACCTGTACGGTTCTTAGAATTCTTTCGTTCTTTAAGTCTCCTCTTTGAAGGTCTTCCCTTCCGCCATGTGTCAGGTTTAAAAAAAATGTGTTAAACACTGCAGCTGTACCCAGAAGTGCGCCAAATTCGTTGCGGGTTCCGAATGAAGACTCTTGAGAACCCGCGCATTTTGTTATTAAGTTATGACGTAGGCGGATGGTTACTATAGAGCGTCAGGCAAGGAAATTGGGCGCTGTGTAAATGGTGCTCACAGTACTTAAGCGTGAACATTTCGTGACCAGTTACTACAATGTGAAAGTGGAGTTCCACACATTTCCTCTTGTTCTGGATTCTACAACTGTAAACCAGTGTGACGTGAACTTCGTGGCTTTAGATTCGAAGTAAATTTTGAGTTCTGGTGGTATGCGTGTATACCACCACCTCAGTGAACAGCTTTCCTACCAGCATGACAGCGTCACAAATCATCACCATTGGCCTTTTGGACATATTAGAAGTTTATTTGAACCCACCTGCTTTGTACGTAAAGAAAAGTGTATGTGACCATTCTATGCAGTTTAGCTTTGGGCGCCTGAACCATAATTTGCGTCTACGGATTTCCGGACATGGCCGCTGCAGTGTTGAGAGTTTGCCGCCTTGACATTCAGCGTCGAAGCCACAGATGTATGTAGCAGTGTTCATTATGTAGAATCAGTAGAACACGAATCATGCTCTTGGTTTGTATTCGGATTGTTGTGCCGTAGGATAGTAACTCGATGGACACATGCATACATTTGCACACAGTACATAAAATCACGGATGAACGCATGTTACAGTGTTACAGTGCATGTGCTGTAGCTGTTATGTAGCCCGGGACGTGTGTGTGCTGTAAATGTGTGTCACAGTGCTGTTATTTCGTTATGAATGCGAGTTCAGATTGCTTTAGCATACTTGGCGACTGCCAGACTTGAGCAGTAGATATCCAGGAACAGGGGATTACCACGCGATTTATTACCGCCCACTACTGGCGATCGTCGGGAGGCAGTTCAGCCAGGTACACTTTTCACAACCTGCCTCTCTGTTCCATTCTAATATTAGGTATCGACCTGTCACGTACGTTTTTCGGGGGGCAAAGAGAGGAAGTGTGAAGCTGCCCATTTATCATCCTGTAGTGCCGGAGTTTAATGTTTGAGTTTCAACTTTCATGTCTTCTGTATGCTTTCAGATCGCGGTGCTTAGTCGTAGGGGTACCTGTGTTCCAATTCTGTTTGTAAGCTTCTAGCGATTTCTTCCCACGTCTATTTATACTATATGACGAAAGCATGCGATGTTTCCAAGTCATATCCTGCCTGCTTAGTCTGGTTTCGTGTTAGCTTACTCTCCGACCCTGAAGGTGGAGGCGATACGTTATTCCGAAACGTCGGCCTCCTAACTACACCGCATCACAACGCAGCAGACCATAATCAGTAATTGTGAAGATGATCAGAGATGAAATGATTTAGATCTAGTGGGCGGGCTTCTGTAGTGACGGTGATTAAGCTGCTGGTTTCGTAACAACAGGAAATTCTTAATCAGCTGAATATAAGTTTACTTCTTAAGAAAGAACTTATACCGTGAACTCTTACATAAGTAAAGAAGTTAATGGTTTTGTACTTAGTAATTTTTAGTTGTTGGCTAACTAGCTGGCTTCTCACCTTTCTCATTAGCTGTTCAGTTGGTTAATTGGTTATAGTTTTGTAGACGGTTGGCAATTTAGCTATGCCATTTCGTTGGTTTAATTTCTCGAAGTCTCCTCAATCTTTGGCATCCATTATACGTACATTCGTTCAGTTGGATTTCCAGCTGCACGCGAATGTAGGCCAGTCTGCAGTATTAATAGTTACAGGAAGAAGATGCCACGTTTGTTCATGAAATACTGAAGTGGTTGAAAAACAGCAATCATGTTTGCCAGTCCACTGGTTAAGGCTGTTTAACATGTATTATTGGTCACATGATAGTTTTTTATTGGCCTGGTTTGCCGTGACCTCCACCGAGACCCCAGTGTTGCCACACACATATCTTTCTTGTGAAGTTATACTGCTTTTACGTCCTTAACGCGATACCTTGTTGAGCATTTTTACGTGGCTTGAAGAACTTGTGTAACTATTGAAGTAAACAAATTACATTCACTGTTCCTCTTTTACTCTGTATTTCTGTTGTCTTTCCTTGTACATAATTAAGTTGTAGCAGACAGTTCATTTCAAAGTCAGCGAGGCAGTTGGTCCAAATGAAAATTAAGTATCAGGAGAGAGAGAGAGAGATTCCGGCGAGTTTGCTGGGTCCAAGAGACTACATTATATTCGACCGACAACTTTTAAGGTAGACCTCGCGTACCTTTTTTTTTTGTAGAAATTCTTGTAAATGGTTTGAGAGACGTAACATTCGGCCAGGCGAATACAAACAGCACAGAATAAATTACGAATTCGCCCTGCAGAGCGTCTGTGTATGGGCACACAGATAGATGGAACCGGTATGATATCACTTGATGAAGAATATGGGCGTCAAATAGACGAGATGATCGCATTTAAAGGCTATTCCGGGTAACGAATTGTTTGTTCTCCTTGGCACTACAGCCCCAGTGGGCCTAGGCCTACCTCCATGAACTTCTCCGTTCACTTCGGGTTTTCTAGATCTTACAAATTCGGTAGGACTCCTTCGGCGAGTGATCGCAAGGCCTCTACCTGTACACAAACACAGAAAAACGCATGTAACGAATTGTAGGAACTTAAATAATTTGTGTTATGAAAATGGCGGAAAGCTCCGGCTTCTGAAGTGGTACATTAACTGAAAAATAGAGTTACGTTTAATCCAGTCAGATTATTTGTAAGCTAATAAGTTAGAATGTGAGGTTACTCGAGGAGCTATATTGTCTTCGTTCGCATGAAAATGCTAGCTGGCGAATAGTTCGTATTTCCTTGGTACTTCCTGAAAGCGCGTCTGTTTAGCCCCTGAACTTACTGCGCACACTCCACAATCACGAGTTTGAATCCTACTTGCGGCATGGACATGTGTTCACTTTGTGATGACAGAAGCTTTACTTTGGTTCCCTATTCTGATTCTGGCCTCACGATGAAAAAGGTTAACCATTTGAAAAATAAGCCGGACTCGATGCTTATCCCGTTAATGTACCTGGAGGCACCGACTCAGTGTTGCTGTGTACAGTGACTCCAAATTTCTTTCTTATTGGTAAATTTTTGTGCTTCTAATGAGGGGCCTCCCCGAAGAATCATTCTGTATATTTTTATCTGTAACTTGGCGTTGTCGTCGTCGTTATCATCAGCTGAACAACCCCTTTTTATCCATAGCCTTAGAAGATTCTGCCAGATTTGTAGACCATCCAGTTTTCACTTCTTTGGATTTTGCAATATTTTTTTCCGACCAAGGTCGTCAAGCCTTGCCGACACCCCCCAACCTGGAAGACAAGGTCTTCGTAGTTATTTCCCCCAGTGGAAGGGTGGTCCAGTTATACCCCCAGACATTGGGTTCCCTTTTCATCACCCACTACCACTCACAGGGTTACAGTGGAGGTATTCTAACACGCCTCCACCCGGAACCACTTTCCTGATGTTGAAAAGTGTTGCGACTCTCACAGGATTCCATTATAAGAAGGGTTTATTGTAATTGGGCTATCAGTGATACGTAGTTTTGACACAGATGTGAACAGGTGCAGAGGTTGAAAGTACGGAACTAATGGTCTAACATTTGTCTTGCTGTTGCTTGAGGGAGGCATAGCAAATATTTATTGCTTTGTACTGATGATATGGCGCAGACGGGTCTCTCATGTATTAGAGTTGAAGGATTCGATGCGAAAATGCCAATAGTTTGTTGTTATATAATTCAGAAAGCGACGTCCTACTGTAAGGTTCAAAGTAATGAGAAACCAAGGAGTTCTGCCGCGTGCTAAAAAGGTTGCCGTGTAATGTAGAGAACCATGAGCGACGTAATGGTTGAAAGCAGCGCTGCTTGCCTTTACTCGCACACTAGACTTAGCCGCAAGGTCATAACGTACTGCACCGGCAGATGGTGACTTGTGACAAGTTTGCCGTTAAGCATAAATTGTTTGCTGGTATGCGTGCCGGCACACACCACTCAGAGAAGGCACTGGTGGAAAGTAATGAGAATCAAGTCAGTTGGGGGGGGGGGATATCAAAAAGGGTTGGCTCGTAATTAATTCTGAGGCGGATGGTGGCATATAAGCACAGAAAGAACATGTGCTGTGTGCGGTTGTAGCTACATCCACAGGCCTGCATATTCTCGTTGCGTAATTCAGTTTGAATGTGGCTTCACGAGCAGTCGCAAATAGTTGTAGGTCATGCTTAGCGCAGCGCTGCCGATCTCCCCCCCCTCCCCCACAGGCGAAACGAGTTTCCAGTCCTCGGAACACAACAGGATAGCGTCTACTTTTTTTTTTCTATTTCCATGACTTATAATGTAGCGTTTAATTTCACGGTTTTCTACTTTTTCTTTTACAGAATTCCTTTCTCTGTGACGTGATGATGTAATGGCCGTGTATCTCCTTAGGAATCCTTTCATTCACTCTATATAATGTTACATTTTTTATTTTACACAGTATTTGTATGCCAATGTATATGTAGGTTTAGGCCCACCTTTTGTGAACGTGATGTTATAATGGTATTGTAAATAGCTTTCAGCAGGTCGTTAAAATGAACTGCTGTGACCACGGAAAGAATCAGATTCCGTGAAGCATTGTGGAGACACCTGGACGAATACAGGACGAAACTGTTTCCCGTTATGTGCTCCCACGAAATATCGTTCTCTCCTCTATACTGGGGGTGTGTACGGAGAATCTGTTGTCCTCATTTGACGAAATATGTGGTACGTCGTGGCATTTGCTTCAAGCCATTACCATTTTAGTTTTCAAAGAATATCATATAATTCGAGGCTATACCACTTTCATAACTCCGAGTTTTCTCACAGCCTCTGTGGCGATTGTGCGAACATCTGAGGTGAGGTTATTTGTGTCACGTATTAGTACATGGTCTTTAAGTGTGTTGTAGTAAAGTGTCTTAAAAAGTGTTCAAATTTAGGTGAGGTCTCTCAAATTCCTACGAGTCTTATCCACACTGCTGGCTTCACTACCTGGAGCTTCATATATTTGTCATTGCATAATATACGCGTCTGAAAGTTGTTCCGATGAAACTCATTTGGGGGTTCTTGTCGAATGAGAGACCGCTACAAGTAGTCCTTATGGGTGTTGAGGCAGGCACCCATTGACGCACCAGTCGGTGGGCCTCACCCGCAAGAGCTCCCTGGGAAACTGCTGGAAATACTGCATTAAAAGTGCCATCCGCTGGGCCCTATCCCAAGCCAGATTAAACCATCGTTACCACCCATCCTGTCTCTGTAAGATTCATTTTAATATTGTTCACCCACCTACGCCTTGGTCTTTCCAGTGGCCTCTTTCCTCCTGGCTTTCCCACCAATATCCTATATGCATTCCTCGTTTCCCCCATTCGTGCTACATGCCCTGCCCACCTTATCCTCCTTGACTTGGCCATTATAATTGTACTTGGAGAAGAGTACAAGTACTGAAGCTCATCATTATGCAATTTTCTCCAACCTCCCGTCACTTCATCCCTCTTCGGTGCGAGTATTCTCAACAACCTCTTCTCGAAAATCTTCAGTCCCCTCATCACCCTATTCTCGAACATCCCCAGTCTGTTTTCCTCAGTATCGGAGACCAAGTTTCACACCCATAGAGAACCACAGGTAAAATTATGATTTTGTATATTCTAATTTTTATGTTTTTAGGCAGCAGACGCGAAGACGAAAGGTTCTGGACTGAATGGTAGGAAGATTTACCCGAATTCAGTCTCTCCATAATTTCCCTCATGAATCAAATCTTGATTTGTTGCTGTCGTTCCCAAATATTCGAATTGTGCCGAATTTTCAAAGAATCTGTCAGCTGATTTTGATCATGATTTTGTCCTTCATTCTGGTGATGAGACAGCAGCATACACATAGCTTTCTCTGCATTTTGTTCTGAACCAACCTTCTTACTAGCGTCAGATTTTTTTTCTGTATGGTATCCACGTAATCTCGCAATAGATTTACATAATGAGCATAGACCAGCATGTGATGATGTTTCCAGTTGCATTTAAGTCCTCTCTTGTTTTTCTGGACCTTCCTAATGGCATATTCTAGAGCAGAGTTGAAAATGAGTGGCGATAAAGCATCTCCGTTTTATACCATTCTGGATAGGAAACATATCAGACAAATGTTTACCTCTACGGACTTTACTATAAGTTTTATTTAAACACATTTGTAATGACTCTAACTAGAGTCATGGCTACCCCAAACTTTACGAGAATATTGTACAACACTGAATCCTAACTGAATCATAGGCTTTCTTGAAGACAATGAATAGCTGATGTACTGTCTCCTTGCACTCCCATTTTTTCCTCCAGTATTTGACGAATGCAAAATATCTGGCCATAACTGATCTGTTACGTCGACACCTACATGGATGATCCAAATAATTTCATCTACGAGGGGGTACCCAAAAGAAACCGAACTTATTTTTTTTAAATTTATTTATTCAAATTTTAAGCACAAACCTTCAGTCCCCTTCAAAGTACTCTCCACTTACACTAATACACTTGTCTGGTCTTTTATTCCATTTTTCAAAACATTGTCTAAATTCATCTTTTGAGATGCTTGACAGCCCCTCCATCGTTTTTTCCTTTCATGTCTCTTTTAATTCGAGGAAACAAAAAAAAGTCGCACGGGGCAAGGTCGCTNAACGAGGTTTGTCATCAATTTACTTTTCACCATTTTTGAAACGGGAAAACCACTCAAACACTTCAGTTTTCCCCATAGCATCGTCCTTATACGCCGTTTTTAACATTTCAAGAGTTTCTGTTCCACTTTTCCCGAGCAAAAAGCAGAATTTCACCGCCGCACGCTGTTCACGAAAATCAGCCATTGCAAAAACGACGATCACACAAAACAGTTGTCACTATAAACTCTGCCGATACTAGTCCTTACCTTCTTGAAGCAACGGTAGTCGGCTTATCGACTCAGGGATGTTAGCTCTATGGGTTCATAGCGGCAAAACGCGGTACTACAAAAGCTCTGCCCACAAAAAAATTAGTTCGGTTTCTTTTGGGTACCCCATCGTATATATGGACTTAATTTTGATAGGATATTGGATAAACTTTTGTATGAAGTTGATAGTGATATCCCAAGATAATTACTGCAGTCAGTTTTATCGCCCTTCTTGTAAATTGATGCAATAATAGACTCCTTCCGCTGATTTGGGCCATTCTTCCTTATTCCAGATAGAATTAATTAATGAGTTTATGGGTTCCGGACTGTAATACTCCACCTCGTGTTTGAATCATTTCTGCCGGAATTTGATCACTACCTGGCCACTTACACCTTTTCATCTTTGCAGTAGCAATTTCGGCCTTTAAAAGGACTACGATGAGGCACTAACGGCTCAGCTCTATGTATTTGTATCCTTCTAACATCGCTAACTCCGTGTACATTCAGTAACTGAGAGTAGTAGTTCTTTAACATATTTAAAATGTGGGAATCTGCAAGCAGATCTGCATCCTCATCCTGCACTAAGTTACTTCTCTGTTATTAGCTCCTCTTCAGCTATTCCTGTATACAGGTCTCTGATGTGTTTGTTCTTACTGTTCGTTGCAAGCTCACCAGTTTCTTCTTTAGATATTCTTTTGATTCCTGAAGTGCCTCCTGTTTTCACGTCTATATTGTTCAGATTATCCCCATTTACTTCACTTGGATTCTGTAACCACTGCAGTTTCGCTGTTTCCTCTGGTCTAATAATTTTGAACATCCTTCGTCTAGCCATGGCTTATGCTTCTTTCGTTCATAATAGCCTAGACTCTCTTTGGCTGAAATTTTTATATTCTCTGTGTGAAATTAAATCTAGGATTGCCATGGCAAAAGCTGCATTTAGCAAGAAGAAGAATCTTTTTACCAGCAAATTTAACTTAAATTTGAGGAAGAAACTAGTGAAATGCTACATTTGGAGCATAGCTCTGTATGGGGCTGAAACATGGACACTTAGGGCAGTAGATCAGAAACACCTGGAAAAATTCGAAATGTGGTGTTGGAGAAGGATGGAGAAGATCAGTTGGACCGGTTATGTGAGAAATGAAGAAGTGTTAATTAGAGTCAGTGAGCAGAGGAATATCCTACACGAAATAAGAAAACGGAAGGCTAATTGGATTGGTCATATCTTACGCGGTAACTGCCTTCTAAAAGAAGTTATTGAAGGAAAGATAGAGGGGCGGATAGAAGTGACAAGAAGACGAGGAAGACGTAAGAAGATGCTGGATGACCTTGGGGACAGAAGAGGATAATTTCATTTGAAGGAGAAAGCTCTAGATCGTATCAAGTGAAGGAACTGTTTTGGAAGAGACTGTGGACCTGTCGTCTTGACAGATTACAGATGAATGAATGAATTTTGTTAAAATTCACCTCAGCGTCTTAAGTTTTCTAAAGCTGGAGGACGATCCCTTGTCTACTGTCCGCGACTGCTTGTTCAATATATTCGCAGCCACCCTCAAAATCTGGAGGCTGGCTCCTCCATCCACAACCTGAGGACGTGCCGTGCCGTGGTGACAAGGGGACAAACTTTGGAAACAACCGCGAGAACCATTATAACACACCGAGTATTTTACTGGGTCTTAGGTTTAATTAAAGGTGTGCTGAAGTGAAAGCTTTTGCTTTGCCGAGTAATGCGTGGTAAACCATGTTACAGCCATTTCTCTGGCATGACTCCAGTGTGGTTTCTGTTCATATGCGACGCATTTCGGCCCATTATGGGGCTATAATGGTGTGTCTTCTGAACATTAATCGAGTGAATGTAAGTTACTGGTATTAAAGCTCAGCGGGAGCCGGGATAGCATAGTCGGTTTAGCGACTGGCTACCGGCTGGACAGCCCTGAGTTTCGGTTTCTCCTCTCCACGTCGTCCAAAACAAGTCTGGGTTCACCCAGCCTCCCATACAGTGGGTACCGGGTGCTGTTTCCCCGTTGAGGGAAGCTGACCATTCAACCCCCAACTAGTGCTGAGGTCAGGAACATGTGGATCTTTATATCCATTTCCCCGTACGTGTTCAAGAGCTTAATTAGTTAAACCCAGGGACTTACCTTTTTTTATTCAACCTGTACAGTATTAGTAGCAGTGTGGGCTCGGAGTGCAGCCAGCTATTGACAGTTACTTTACATAGTGGCTGGTCTCGAACAGTAGCCTTGTGCTGCTATAGGAGCTGTTAAGCAGCCGGCCTACAGCCACTCAGGATGAGCTCCAGCGATACTGAACCCGGGGGGATCCTTCCCCCCAACCCAAAATAAAAGTAACAAAAGAGTTTGAAGAACACGTTATCATGCTGCACAGGTGTTAAACCTATGAAACTTGAAATTGTCCTGGATAAGTGTCTCCTTGGAGCGGAGTCCTTGAGAAGCTGCCAGTCGCTAAGCTACTCAGCGATACTTCAATATTTTGTCGAACCTAAAGGTTCATTACCGTGTTTACAAGATTCTTCCATGCGTGCACATGTTCTGTCCGTCTCGTCCTCCTAGACTGATTCTAATTATGGCTACAACAGGAATGTCCAAGAAATCTGTAGTAATGCCCCTTAGCTTGAATGTTGGTGCCTAGAAATTCGGTGTTCAGGTTT
Source organism: Cryptotermes secundus (assembly GCF_002891405.2). NCBI lineage: Eukaryota > Metazoa > Arthropoda > Insecta > Blattodea > Kalotermitidae > Cryptotermes > Cryptotermes secundus. The sequence continues at coordinate 164,717 of NW_019727389.1, read as the reverse complement.
CAGTAATTAACGCTTTTTGTATTGCCACAGGCTTCTCCAAGTTTATTCCAAACACAGAGCTAGATGTAATGCATTTGAAATATAGACTGGCCCTTAAAAATGTATATATATCTTCCGCCGCCATTTTGTTTGACTTTCCTGCCATTCGATAAGGTGGCTCTGGCATTCATGTGACTAGCACCGTCTTTGGAGAGAGTATCATACTACACATCGTACACTACATTTCGGTTCAACTTCATGGTTTTGCCCGTAGATAACTTGTATTACAGTGTGTGAACATTTTTTTGGCCCCCTCTGTGTGAAGGTATTTCAGGGCTCGTGCCACACCTACGACTCTGTGAGAATATTTGGTCGAAGTTACTTCGGTTTTCCGCGGGTAGCCGTCAGTATACCACTGTTCAATATTACCGCCCCTGAGGTGTTTTTGACCAAGCAACACAGTATCACATACTGTGTCCTTGGGTTTCATACTTTATCTGTAACCCAGCATTTGTCTGGTTACGGATCAAGAACTTCGTGTTTTATAAGCATGTTCCAACCTGTTCGCAACCGTTGCCTATGTACAAGTATATATGCTGCTAGTTTAAGCTACGAGCCTGTGTAACTTGGTATAGCGATGGGTTAAAGGTGGACGGCCGGAGTTCGGTTGCCGGCACGGGCAAGATTTTTCTCTTCTTCATAACTAGTCTCCTATCCTCATAACTAGTCTCCTATCCAGAGGGTAGGGTAGGGGGGGGGGTAAAGCGGCAGGGGCGTGAAGCTGAGCACTTACCACCATCTAGTGTGGAGGTCAAGAATATTGGATCTCTATCTTCTTTCTCCCACGCGACCTCATGGCATGATGTTTAATTAATTAAGCACGGAGTCATCGTTACTCTTTTCCTTACATTTCCACCTGGAAACCATGGTTGGTCGGGCGAATTGAAACAAATAGATTATTCAGCGTTTGCGTTGTCCAGACTTGTGACACATCCATAGGCTCCATCGTGAGGTTTCTTTGTCTTCTTTCTTCTCAGAATATTCCTCCGACCAGTTTTTCACTAGTCTCTCTTTGTTCAGAAGTTGGGTCCTCCCTGTTGTCTTGCACGCCCTCTGTTTAGTCATGCTTCGAAGCTGCGAACTGTCGCAAACAATTCCGATTCGGCGGGTTGTTGATTCGGTTTAATTGCCCATCTATCTTGAAAAAGTCTCGCAGTTCTTTGAGTTGATATAGATTTCCCGTCATGGGCAGCTGGTGACAACATTGGATTAAGAGAAACAATGACGGCATCATACCTTTTAATTTTTCAACGTGAAATTAGTCGAGGTTAATGGTAAGAACATTGAAATTACGACTTCTAGAGAGCGCATTTCAGATTAACAGAATAGAATTAATTTATAGAATTGTTGTGGATTACAATCACTATTCCACATGGGGGGGGGAAGAAGACTGATATTGATGTAATGGTAAAGCTTTGCCCTTGTTGATGCACCAATCATATTGACGTACGGGTGATGGAGGTAAAGCTCCACGAATTCTTAACGTCAGCACCAGATGTATGTGAGCGATCGGCTTAACCTTTCGTCTGCTTGACCATTGAGGAGAGAACCTCAGTTAGGTAGGCTGACCCCTTCATCCTCTCTGGACACAGTACCAAAGAAACAAACATCAGTCAGCCGGAATTCATTCCGTAACCAGTCGGAAGAATATGATGATGAGAAGAGAATGATGATGAACATGCTGAAAAAATGAATGTATACACGTACAGGTTTAAAGACGAAGAAAAGGGAGGCTATAGAGGTGGTGTTTCTTTTGTGGCTTTGTATGTCAGGCAGGTATGCACCTGTGTTTCCTGCGCGTGCGTGTGTGAAGTACATGTTTGCGGCCTTTAATAGTGTCACGTGTGTGAGTGACTCTCGACGAGATTTTGGATTGGATATTTGATTTGTTGACCACTTGCATGTCGTAACTGCTAATAACTATACTACTATCGCTAACTTCCACACTTTTCAAATCACTGGAGCACACGACAAGTCTTTTCCATTCCGCAGTGTCGTCACTAGTAGTTGCCTGGTAATGGCTCAAACAGTGGCTGTTCTCTGCTTCCGTGCTCAAGTCCTCTATGAATGGCGGCTCCTTTCGAACTGCCAGTTCTTGCTCCATTTGCCTTCCATATAACCCCTCGACACGCCAACAATACCTCCACTGTTGCGCGTTGACTATTGCCTCATGAAGCGGTTCGTCTGCGATCGTTGCCTAGAAACGGTTCTACACGCTACAGTAGTTTCTGTGCATACAGATGATCGTAAAATGTTTAGATAATAACACGAATGTTAAGTGTAGTCATGCACCAGTGACTGTTCATCACGCCCTAACCATTAATCCTCACAATGTTTCATTGTTCGCTTTTCAGCCTGAACCAGAAGACGGTGGAACACGCCAGAAAATAAAAACGGCCTGCTGTAGTGTCGACCATCGATTTATACGCTTTGTCCGTCCGTCGCCGGCTGGCCATGAACTTTCGTATTCCCTAGTCAGTCCTTCCCACAACCCGCATGAATGGCATTTTGTCCTCCCTCATGTTTTTCAGACATACAGAAAGGTGTTAAGATTCCCTTTTCAGGAACTAGGTCTGCACATTGGCGTTTATGTACCCAGTTGTATTTCTATTCTGTGGATGTAATGGAGGCACTGATTGATATTAAGATTGCTGATCGAAACAGGTACGGTAGGGTGAATTGGCTGCGGCATAATCGGAAGAATTGAAGGCTAAGTTAAGTTTAAATATACCTTCATTACAAGAACAAATTCTGGGAAGAACTGATCACCTACTCTCCTTTGATACAACACGGACCGTATAGAAAACGATGCCTCCGGCGTTTCTTCTCTTGTTGCTTGTGTTCGTTGTGGCGGGAACGTGTTTTCTGAGCCCTTGCTTATCAACGATAGAGACGCAGACTAATTAAAGGGATTCATGAAGTACACCGTTGAGATGGGCTCAGGTGTCGTTACACACATCAAGTTTCGTGAAGATTTGTTCAGGCGTTCAGACGTTAATAGAGGGATTCGCAGGCAGCGTGGAGATCAGAAGCCTAATTTTGGAAAGTAGACAGGAAAGTAAGTTCATGGAAGTAGGCCTAGACCCACTGGGGCTGTAGTGCTAAGGAAGAAGAAGAAGAAGAAGAAGAGAAGACAGAAAAGTAGCAACTATAAACGGAACAGGATGAACTGATGAGGTCATTGGATTTTTTTCAATTGACCTAATCCTTCCAGCCGCACTATGGCCCTGGGGTCGACTCAGCTTCTAACAGAAATGAGTGCCAGGAATATTCTTGGGGGTAAAAGGGTGGCCGGCGCGTAAGACTGACAACCTTGCCCCCATCTATGAGCCGATTGTCTAGAAAATGTGGGAGCCTCAACATCTCACAACCCTATGGGCCTCCACGGCCTGTTACAGGGATACTTTTACTTTACCGGATCAACTGATCACAGAGGTGAGCATTTGGACAGTACTACACAGTGAGCAGCGTCATGCGATCCAGTCGGCGAGGTTGAGATGGATGGGACACGGAGGAGATGAAAACGGGATGTGCCTTTGTGGTCTGAGAGTCCTGGGAGTAGATGGGAATGTAATGCTGGGTAAAGCTGGCTCAGAATAGGGTCCAGTTGCGGGTTGTCGAAATGGCTGTAAACCTTCAGGTCCATGAGAGTGACATATATCTCCAGGAAGGCAGCGACGGTTTGTTCCTCAAGAAAATTGCTCCGTGGTCGAAAAGTATGGAGTTATTTGGAAAAACCGAGCATTAGATGGTGTTAGGTTAAGGGTTAGTTGTCCTGCACTTGGAAGAGTTAAATTTTAGGAGTTCGTTCCCTGCATATTATTTGCATCTGAAATAATGTGAAATTCCGATCTTATGGATGTTATGAAAGCGTCGAGCTTTTCTTCCCCACTGTACATCTTCACGATATGCTACGTAACTACAAAACATTTATCTTACACAGTTTACTTTGTGGCGGGACCAGTGTCTGGTCATGATGCTGTGTGAAATAGTTTGTTACACTAGGACTCAACGTCCAGAAGACGTGCTTATTTAGAATTACTGAATGTTTACTTACGTTGTTAAATATTTGGCCTCGACTTTCTTGTTCGCTGTATAAACCCGTTTAGTGAACTGAGTAAAACGTGCCGAAGTAGGACGATTTCGTGACTCACCTCAGGCTTGAACTGTGGTCTCTTGAACCCGAAGCGCGCGGTAATTTTATGAACTACAACATACAGTATTGTTATAATGTGTAGTTTCAGTTGCGTCTGTATCGTCTCATCTGAGAAACATGTTTTCATATAGGAAGGTACGTCAAATCTAAAAGGTTTTTATGTTATTATTAGTATCATATTATCAGAGTTAATTAGTTAAGCACAGGGACAACTTTACCTTTTACCTTACCTTTGCCTTGACATTAGAGAATATGTGATACATAATTGAATTAATTACATTTCATGAATGATATTCTTATACCCCAGAATACTATTACATAGGGATTCATAATGTCGGTGCGGAGGATGTGTTCATCCCACTAAGGCGTAAAAAGTAAAGTTATCCCTCTGACAGACCGTTGAAGTCCGTAGGGTGTGCGAGGTTGAGGCTCCAACATGTAGACAGTCGGCTCACGAATGGCGATAAGGTTGTCAGCCTTACGCGCTGGCAGCCCTTTACCCCCAGGAAGATTCCTGGTACTCATTTCTGTTAGAGGCTGAGTCGACCCAAGGGCCATAGTGCGGCTGGAAAGGTTATGTCAATCTCACCAAGGTGTAGGGGCCTGTTAAACGAATCTTGGTTTATTTGATTACACTTCCAAACCACTGTAACTGCATGGCATCGAATTATAGCATAATTTTTGCACGATGAGTTGTGAAGGCGACAGGATTGGTTGTGACCCAATTTAAGGCTCCACTCCGCCAATCTGGGATGATGGGGAAAGTCACAAAGTATCATAGGTCTACGGGGGTGAGAGATGAATCTGGGAGCTCTCCGAACACGAAACAGAAATGGTAATGGTAATTACTCGTCTGCAACATTCCATAAAAATAATTGTTTTCCTAGAAGGAAAGAATAATTTGTGGGCAAAGGTTGAAGTATTTCCCTGGGCTTAATTGATTAATCTGCACCCCATGAAGACGTATGGCGCAGTAGAAGTATAGGCCCATCATTCTCTATTTCGGCACTAGATTAAAGTGAATTCATTTATAATATTGTCATGAACATTTTCCTGTAGGTCGATCTCCATGGAGGCTACCCATTTCTTCAGATGTTAATAGTTGCAAAATTATAAACTTCCTACACTTTATGGAACAAGAATGTACATTACCATGTTGACAGAAGGCCTCCTCTGGACCTGGCCCTGTGTAACGTTTCGTAACCTGCATTTTTTCTTTTTGCGGTAAGGTTATTATCCTTCAGCTAAATTCCCCAGCTGGAAGGCAAAAGGCGTGGCCTGCTAACACTTCATATGTTTAACGTTTAGCATACTGAGCTCCAGACCTGTATATTTACGCTAAATTTTCTGGCGCCCACCAAGCTTTTTAATCGGTAGGTAACCTTGCATGAAAGCTCGTCCGCCGCTGTTATGTTTAGTGTTGCAGTTGGCGTCTTTCTTATTCATTTATGGGTTGAGCCCTTCGGATTGTTCTGCCTCGGAATTATGTGAGACAGTGACTACTTTAGACACGCGGTAGCATATTTCAACACAGGGCAGCAGCTCGTCCATTATGATTATCTTCATATCTGTGTATGCAATGAAACTTATAGGTTTGTTAGTTTTGTTTTCTCTCTCTCTCTCTCTCACACACACACACACACACAAACGGCTTTGCACCCAAGTCAACTTCTAGGTGCGCTGCAGGGTGCAAGAACCATATATGGGACAGTTGATTCTCACGTACGATATCGCTGATGGATAGGTATCCTGTTACGTGAATGTTAAAGAGGCATGCACAGTATTGCGAATAAGTGCACTTGTAACATGGTACGAGATCTTTTCGTGCAGTTTTAGAAACGCAAAAAAGTTATTCTGGAACTGTAGTGCCCATCACAGTGATCGGAAAGCCTCTCGTTTCATATTCTGAACATGTTCAGTCCGCTGTGCACCTTCGGAGTCCAGGGCACACCGGACTATTTATTACCCAGTAATTTAAACATGGGCTCTCGAAGCGATATTTCCGTTCAACTTTCTTGGTTTCCACGATTTATTCTTTATCGTGTGTGCTACGTTCACCGCCTATCGCATTTTTCTTTATATTTAATGAGCATATCAGTGTAAGATGTACAGTACAAATTGTGAAGCTCTTCAGTAAATTTCACTATCTCATCTGGTTTTTTTTAAATTTCTTGTCCGAAATCTTATTACCTTATAGCCAGAGACCAAGTGTTACACTAGGGGGAGAAAAAGAAACACGTAACTAGCATAGTCTGTAATTGTACACTAATGTTCGGTAAAGTGCAGGCGTCCTGGACCGACTCCTCAATCTCTGGCTGTTGAATGCCTGCTTGGAGGAATGCTGGTTTCTTTCTGCATGTCCAGAATGTTAGCCACTGCTGGGAGGTGTGGGATTGTTCGGTCCTATTCACTTTGTGTGAGCCAAAACACTTGGCTGTTTGCCTTCAGTGGATGTATTTGGGTGCGACTTGGCATGAGAGAGAGACTTGGCACTGCAGTGCTAATGGTAGTTGGTTACAATATTAATTACAGAGAAAACCAGTAGACGTAGAGGATAAGTGGAAGGAACTTTCTTGTTTTAATGAACTCTGCTTTTGCGTAAGAAGGGGATTACCTCGTTTAATAATTGTTTCAAGATTACTGAAGACAACTATTTTTTATTCCAAATATAATTAATGTCGCATTTAGAACTTACTGACGCGTGAAAGATGAGAAATTCACACTAAATTGTAGTTGGAAATCCCGAAGAGAAGATAGAATGATTATATTGAAATGGACCATAAAGAAATAGGGTATGAGGACAGGGTTCATCTGACTCAGGGCACAACATGCAGCAAGAAATATGTGCTTCTGCCGTGATCACATTAGTGTCTGTGTCCACATTAGCGAGCCGAGCTTCGAGCCGAACCCTGTCGTGAGCATTAAACACGTCCATAGTTGGCGAACATAACTGCGAGCCGCATGGAAAATTATAACATGTGCTCGGCTCGAATCTTGGCTCGAACCTCGGCTCGCTAATGTGGACACAGCCTTACGGTCTGTGAGCCTCATGCACGAGTGTTAAACGGCATCACAGAATCAACCTGTTGTGTTCATATGTATTGATTTTACTTCTCTTGCGTTGTTGCAACATGTTATGGGCAATGCTGCTCACTTTTCGGAATTATATGCTGCTTCCATCTTCAGGGTCAAAGTGTATAGGTTGGTGAGTTGCTGTTTGTATGTAGCATCTGAATTGAGAAAGGAAGGTGGTGCCCAGTGTAGGCCAGAAGGAACAGTAGACAGGCTGAGGAATGCATAAAATATCGGTCGTCCAAGTTATCCAGAGCATTATTTGCCTGCCGATGGGATGTTTTTGCATTCCTAGGCTCTTAAGAGGGTCTCCTGCACAGCCTTCCCGGTCCACTGTTCCTTCTGGCATACACGAGTCACCACTCTACACTTTCCCCTTTTCCCTGTTCATTCTCTAAAGCAGAATGCAACTTACCAGCGTACACAATTTGATTATTAAAATTTAGGTAACAGCATGTATCCCCGAAACGTCTTCAACGTCGCCCACAGCCACAAGGTGTAAGAACTCAGCTGAAGTATTATCAACAGCTAACAACCCTGAAAGATTAAATCAGTAATAATATTTTTTCCCCCCTTGGCACTAAGCCCCATTGGGCCTAGGCCTACTTCAATGAACTTCTCCGTTCACTTCGGTTTTCTAGATCTTACACAAGTAATAATATTACAACGGTTAAATATCGTTTGAATTATTGAATTGTGGTAGGAAGTGCATTAGAGGAAAGAATGTGTTCGCCAGAGTTGGAAGAAGTGTGTACAGATGGGGATAGTATTAGATCGAATCCTAGATTTTGGAGATGGGAATTGAATTCAGCGGGCCGAGTTGAATGTACAGTGGTCGTCTATTGTGATCAAGTGCAAGGCTACGTGGGAGATCTGAGCTTAGTCATTTATAATGGATTTGAAGATGTGAGCGGAATTGAACTGGCGAATTTTTGTTATGTGAAAAGTGAATGGTTTTAGGTTTTCACTGTGGTTTGCCGTTGTTAGTTCACCGTGTGCATGCGGGAAATGTTACAAACGTTTCGGTGGTACAAGATACACGCTTGTCACCGTATCCAGGGCCGAAGTGTGCAGCGTGGGCGAGTTTGTGTGTGTTATCAGAAGCTGTGGGGAGTAGAGCGAGGATTTGTCGTCCACATGGGTCAATAGGGTTTGGACTAGGAAAGTAAGCACCTTTCTTAAGGGCCACGGAGTGCATCGAAGGATCATCAGTACCTGACGTTACCAGCAGACACTTGCCAGGCGAGCACTTGGAAGGATGGCCGCGGCCCTTGAAAGGGCCGGTACTTTCCTTGCACAGTTTTTCCGGTCCACTGTTACTGTTGGCCCAGAGGGACTACCGATCCCTGTTCTTCCCCTTAGGTTTTCGAAGCATGAACCTGTATATGTGTATATGCATTAAAATACGCTGCAAACTTCGACCCCGAAGATTGAGGTAGCTTTTATCTTCAAAACGCAACATTGCACATATCATCAGATGACATAGATCAGTGGATGAAGGTGTTATCTTGTGAGATGATTTGTGCGGTTGTGTGATATGGATTAAACTGGTCCGGGATATGTTTCATTTACAGAATTTCGTTACTTAGGGCGATGAGCCCACAGGTTTCATAACGGCAGGAAATGTGTTGTAGGTGGATAGCTATCAAGAAATATTGTGTATCATGTAATTTGTTGTGAACTTTCTTGCTTCAAATTGCGAAATGCCGTCGTTCTGTGCGTGCCAACAAACCTAACGGTAGGGCTGACCAGCTTTGTAGCATCTCCGTGTGAATAGAGCAAAAAGCCTTTCCAGTGTGCGAGCTGGCTTTGCCCTTCAAATGCCTTTCACAGAACGGTCATCCCCCAGTGTTTCGTCTTCTTACTGTTCGACCGGTTACTGGCTGTTGGCCCTGTAGAGTGGAATGAAGAGCGGTGTAATTCTCTCGTCTCTCTCCTCTCTTCCTTCATCGTCTCTCTTCTCTCGACAGCTACCTCACCCCACTGCTGTTCCCAGACATTATCTTGTCTTGCCCGGATAAACAGCCTTGCGAGCGGGCAGTCACACTTCCTGGCAATGGAAGGGGGACCCCGCTGTAGGGGAACAACTACAACAAAAGGATACACTACCGCCCCCCTTTCCACGAACTCTCACAGGGTTACCAAGTTGCCAACTTTGGCTGTATGTGTGTTGCTTTATTCTTTTTATTGCTGTTCCTTTTAGAAACGTGGGAGGTGCTTAAGTGGTTGTGTTAATGGCATGCAGCGCCATAACCTATTAAAAACGTCCCCAAAAGTGTGCTTCATTTGATATATATTGTAACTGCCATAAATTTGCATTCCGTACAGTAGTTATAACGCAGTCTGTACGAACTCGGCTTGGCGGTAAGCAAAGCAGACTAGCATTGGTGGATCTCAAGAAGAGAATAATCTGCAGTTTTCTCACTTTTGGAATGAAATGTGTCCTTCTTGCCAGACACCATGTATATACGCGATTTAGGAGATGTGGAAGGGTTTTGCACTGACGATTCGTTGAAGATTTCTAATACAGGGTCGTGTGCCGGGAATATCTTTGAGGGTGCAGTAGGTAAAGTTGTCCCAGTGCTTAAGTAATTAAGCACTACGCCTTAGGAAAGCATAACGCCGTATGATGATTTTGAATTCGATCCTTTGATGAAAACAGACCGTAGTAACTTCAGACTTCGCGGTCTGTCACAATCTTATGACGAAATCACAGAGATGTTTTTTTATCGGCGCCATGTTAGACATTGGACATTCCGTGCAAAGTAAAAGAAAAACAACCTAAATATACAGATAAGTCATGTCTGACCTCAACTGTTGTGCCGTTCAAGGGAGGTTCACAGAAATGTCGATCAGTCCCAATTTTTGGCCACATTGATCCACAAGGAAACCTACTTTATGTAAAGGTAAAGCTGTCCCTGCCCTTAACTAAGTTAGCACTGCGGTATGAATGCGTATGTGAGTGGATGTATAGATCCGCATTTTCTTGACCTTGGAATTAGCTGGACTTGAGTGTTCATTCAGCTTCAGGACCCGGCCGTTTTACCCCCGCTACCCATTGGATAGAAGGTTCGGTCGAGAGGATAGAATTCTTGGCCCTATCGGGACTCGAACTATGACCCCTCCGTCGTCCAGCCTATAACCAGTCCCTGTATTGTCCACGCTGTCCCGACTCATCGACTTTGTGTAAGGTCAGAAATTAATTTGTCATATTACATGAACTGTTAATTCGATCTCGGTGAAATTTATTATGAGAAATCTTTGCGTAATGTTACATGTTGACTTGCCCATATCGGCCGATTACAAGGCCTTCATAAATGAATCTTATGTAGTTAACGTAATAGGGAGGCGACATGTATGAAATTACGCCGCTTTGGGTTAGGAGAGCAGCGATTCATCGAGCGTTAATGTGTTAGTGCAACTGCCATGTAGTGGGGTCACGGATGAGCGCGCAGTCGTTTGCTTCAGAGCATCGTGTCTGCTCTGCGAGTATTGATAATTTGTGAATACTGTATACAACAGACGGTTTATGTTTGACTATTTATGCGTGTTATTCATGGGAGATGGCTTTAAATGTCGCCCTCGACGTACTGTTTGGTGACATGTAGGCTGTAGAAGAATATGGAAGAAAGCAAGGAAGCTAACAGCAGGAAAGGTAATGTAACAAATGTTACGCCGTTATGTCATAAACCGTTAATCATATTCTAATTAAATTGGACACGAATGATCACTGCATAACGTTAATGTGGCATTTTGAGTTTTAGCAGTATTGACCAATACAAAACCTACTTTACATGAAACCATAAAGGGACTTTCTGGTATACCATAGATAGTTGTCACAGATTTGTAGAAATTTGTTGTTGATTATTATACTGTTGACATGTTAATTTTGCTCGCGTTTTTTTGACTGAAACGCCACGCGTCTGTAAGCGTAATACTTTTAATGAATTTTGTATAAGTCTGACATGATGGAGTATATTTTTTCCAGTCACGTTGCACTGTTCTTTCGTGACATTCAGCGCACAGAACAGAGGAATCCATTTTTAACATCATAGGCCTGTACTTCTTATGTAGGAGCTGAGTTCTGTACTGAACCCAAAGGCTCGTCTCCGTGTTCATTGTAGTCCGCCACAGGACCAAAATCTGTACCTAAAACAAAACAAACTCCGTGGCTTGTAGTCCTCTAGCGAACTATACCGACCGAGCGACGGCAGCTTGTCGGCGAAGTTAGTGCCAACTTAAGCGGATAGAGGGTGTCACGTGGTCAGCGCAACGAATCCCCACGGCAGTTAATATCGGTTTTCTAGACCAGAAAATCTGTACCTAATGCCACCTTAATCAAAATTTTGTTAGCGACATCACTTTCACTACAGATGTTCTACCGCAATGTCCTTGTTTCCGTAACTTACGATATTTAATCCACACAGAATGCAGTGTTTGAACCTAGATCTTCGTTAGTAGAACGATGTAATGTCAGAATTGAGGTTAAATAGTCCTGTTGCAACTTTGACTCAAGTTTGTAGCAGGCACATCTTTAATCAGCGGACATTTTCTCCAAGAATTACTGGGTTTTTGGACATTTTCCATCGTCCGGAATTTTAGGTAATAGAGAACACGACGTTTCGGAAACTGGATCTGTTTCCGTCTTCAGGTGAGAGAGGAAGACACCTACTCAGTTTGGCCCCTTAGAAGGAGCTAATCTCAATTCTGTGTGTCGTCCCCCATCGTCAGAACCCTCTACTTATTTTTCCCAAGGCCAAGTAACCGTAACCCTTTTGTGCTGCCAAGGGTATTGAATTCTTCTCCCTTGCGGACTAAGCCTACAGAGCCTGGCTTATTCAGTTAGCGGTTCGTGGGGAAAATTCGGCAGACCAGTGGATGAAATATTGAAGAGCTGTGATATCATTCTTTTATATTTTATTTTATAGAATTTTTAATATTGTTGTATGGAAATGCTAGAAATTTATTTTTAAGTTTAGTATTATACTTTAGGCAGTATATTGACATAGCAGTAGTCCGGAGCCTTAGGCTCTGGTCAGCCCAATCTTTGAATCTTCACATGTTGGCTTGTTCAGTGTACTATCATGTGTATGAGTGTCACTGTAGACGAGGTTTCTAATAGTGACTCGATCTACTGACCACTTACTGATCGTAACTACAAGTAATTAGGGCGCCATCGCTAATTGTCACACTTTACAGATCACTACAGCACACGCTGAGCCTTCGCAGTATCCTCTACTAGTCTTTTTGCGGTAACGGATCTTCACAGTGGAGATTCTTCAGCTTCTGTGCTCACGTCGATACTATCCGGCGAATTTCCCATAAGTAATTGCTCCGGTTGTCCTGCTTATAACATCTGCACGGATTTCATAGAAAACACTGCTCCTCTGTAGTTTAGTTGTAATTTGTTGCCTAGCAGTTGTCATTGTTTCGTTTGTTTCGCGGTCGTTACCTAGTAACGGGTCTCTACACGCTATAGGACTGATTGAATAGCCCTTCTGGAGAGTATCCAGAGAAGTAAATTCGACAGTTGTATGGGCTGTTCCTCCCAGTGGGGTCACCCAAATTTTACCGTCGAGGGAAGAAGGTGGTGTAGATTGTGAAGCGTTCTGACTCAGGACTGGGTTTTTGGATTTTGTCCATCGTATGGTATTAAAAAAAAAAGAACACAACGTTTCGGGAACTTGGAAGGGTTTCCGTCCTCAAATGAGGAGTGTGTTGGGTCCAGTAGAAAGCGCTAATCTGAGTCGTATAACTACAGCTATATATAGACACTGAGATCAGGCATCTTCAGTGGGAGAGAACAGGTAGATATACAAGAAAAATTGTGGTAAAGCATGCAGAGACCTGAAAGTAACATAGAAAAAAGGTGGAAATTTTATGCATTTTATGATAATTTGTGTTTTTTTCCGACAACCAGACGATGAACAAAGTGCAGAAGCCCAGTAATCCCGAAGAAGGCTGTGACCTTAACCTGAAAATTATCAAGGTATTTTTCCCAGAAAAATAGTTAATAACAAGATGTAGATCTTGCCTAATGAGATAACTTAAGATAAAAACGATAGATCTGTGTTGTAAGAGGGCACCAAATGCTGTGACTGAGTTAACTCATGTCATTGGAACCTGTATCGATAGCTTGCAAATAATTAGAAAGCCCTTTTATAAGAGAATTAGTACTGATTGATTTCCCAGGATTGCTTTAATTGCATATCTGTAAGAAATAACAGGCTAGCCCCTTTTTGTAGTTCCGTTACGTGAGCTCTTACATAGTGTCCTGTATTATGGAAGAGGGGTCGTATTAAAATTCCGTAACAAGTTACAGTTCGAGGCGGCTGGTCCATGCATTTTCTGTTCAGAAACTCGTAACTGGAGATAGGCAGAGGGATACCACAGTGAAATAAATGAAATTGATCTAGTTGTAGACTATTTTTTCTTTGTCTTGAAGGAGTGGTCTTTCTGGCCGGTTCCCACGTCAGTTGAATTATCGTTCCCTCTAGGCATGGTTTCATGCTCTGCTGCTAACCCGGCCCATGATAGGTAGGGCAAGGCGCTTAGTCCGAGGGCACACCAAGGAAACTGCTTTTGCGCTGCTCCATTCAGTAACATGTGTGCAACTCAGTCTGATAACAATTCTCGGAAATAGCGGTTGCGTTGTGGTTGCCAGTTTCCTTGGTGTGCCCTTGGCCTTAGTGTCACAACTGGTTGGTTGTACGCTATGCGGATAAAGCTGGACAGTCACACCATTAAGCAGGTGGCTAAATTCTGTCGAGAACTAATATCTCGAGACATATCGGAGGTCCTAGGCACAAGGACACGTTCGAATTGCCTCACGGTCTTCTGCAGTGCGGTTACGATATGTATCAGTTTCTTTTATCAGCGCTGGCCGCCTTGAAACAGCATTGGCAGAGATTGACGTCAGCGCTGTGTGCCCGTAAATGCTATTTGCCGACGGTCATGTGTTGACCAGTCGCGCTTCTAGTTGCATGGTTTATTTGCGAGCGCCGGCCCCCAACCACAGTGTTCCTGCCGGCATTTGCACCCTTCAGCGACTGGGGATGAAGTGAAGATCAGAATAATTTTGCTTCATTCTTCTTCCCGAGATGGAGGTCGCTACACGATACTCATTAATTTGCGTTTCCACTGTAAGCAGTGTGAATTGTTCATAGCTCAACCTATATGACAATAACAATGATATAACCTCCGGATACATGACAATATTGTGACGTAAGTTTGTAGAAGTTGAAATGTCGGGTAATCCATAACGAGGAACTTTGTAGGCCTAATTTGTATAGCTTCCCCAATATTTTTGCATTAGTCAAGTCATGGTGGTTCCAGTATGCTCAATATGGGATAGCAAGAAATCCAGACAATTTTGGTAGTAAAGAAAACCCCTGGGATGCGCCGAGTTGAAAAACCTAGAAGTTAAATGAATAGGAATATTTAGTTATTTAGTACACGATTAGCCCGCCATGCGTCCTCAAAGTGGAGTACTTTTGGAACAACTTTACCCTTCAGTGAAATAGGCTGTACAGAAGTGAGACGTCACACGACGAGCCCTGGTATTAGTGTTACTGGGACCCTCGGGCTATATTGCGTCTGAACTGTGCGATCATGTAAGAGCGTGTGATTCACTTGCTATCAGTGCGTGCAATTTACTCGAACATTTTCTTTCCATTCTGTGATGGTTGTGCCACTGCCCCTCTGGCTACTCGCATTTCAGAACTATTTGGCGAGTAGGCGCGGATTGATGAAATTGCATGCTCACGTGAAGGGTGGAGAGCTGTTGCAGACACGCCCTCTGACCAGGCTAGCAAGCTATTATGGCGTTACATAAAATAGAAACTTAATAGTCATTCCGTCTTATTACTTCCGTAGTCACCCGTCAAGGGCTAGCGGTCTGCCAATCATAAACGTGACTATTTCCGATTTGGTCATTACGATATAGTAATTTCACCATGAAGTGTCTATTTGTTGTATACCCACTTTAATTGGTGTGACGCAGTGCCGAATTTAGAGGACAGTTCAGTTACTTATTCAAATCTGACAAATTTTGCATAGGCAATTTATTGTTGTTCACGTTATCTAAGAACTTCCGGTTGATAAGGAACCGAATGATTACTGTTACCACAGAAACTCACCATTGGACCGCATCGTGAGCGAGTTAAATTCGTTTCCTTGAAAGATTCCAGAATTTCTTGATTAACTGAATTGCTGTAAGCTTCTCAAGGATTCTGAACCAACGAGTTTATTATTTCAACGAGCTTTATTAATATGATTCGATATACGCATCGGTCTCCCATGTAACCCCTGACGCTGATCATTCTGAGGCCTTATTTATTTGGAAGATTATAGATGACCATGAAATTTATTTCTAATTAATTCTCGGCAATTTTGATTTCAAAAGTCTTATGTTTCGATATTACTGGAAATGTATCGTGATCTATAATATCGTATTTCATCGTCTGGGACGTGCAATACGGTGTTTATGTTGAAAATTTCTAGATTCTGGCAGAAACAAGAAGTCCGGAGTTATGACATTTACGATCAGTCATAAATTTCGCTCTGGTACAGGGAACCGGACGCGCCTAAAAGGACAGGTCAGAGCTTGTTACAATTGCCTGTGAATGAGGGCCAGTATGATTGAGTTGCCTCGTTCAAGCTTCCCACGGAAGATGGGATGAAATGTATATGTCAACACCATCTTTCGAATTCTCAGCGTGGGGTGTGCAAGCATTCCACAAGGGGAGACTTTCACAATATTCCGAACTGAACGGACGTGACCCTTGCACGCTCTGGGGCATAGCTAGCCGATAGTGTAACGCTGTAACTTAAAGCTAAGAATACATTAATTTAACAGTGTGGTGAATTAGCAGCTGAATAAACGTCAATTGGCTCAACTCTCAGAAAAACGCTTTCTTCGGCATTGCTACCCTGAGACTCATGCGAACTGACGCAGCTAGTTTCCCGTACCTATACCGATCTTCCTTAGTTTGATCTGTGAGGACAACTTCCAGTAGGCATCATACACTGTCCTAAGGTAGAAACAGGTGTAGCAGGGATAGCCCCATTGCGACTGCGCTGATACAAGCAAAGGCGGGTTGGAAGAGAGCGGTGTTACCCCATCTCTTGAGGGTTTACATGACGTTTTAGACACCCGCATTTGGAAACTTCCTTTCTCTGAGTCACGACAAGAGTGCAGTCCAACAGAACACGAAGGTTGACACAGGGTACTGTGCTACATCTCAGTGGCGGTACACATGTATAGTGATCAGGGCTACATTGTTCACCATAAATAGCGCATGCAGTGCGCCGTGATTGTACCCAAAGCCGGGATGTGATGGTCATACAAACATATACATACTAGCGTAGCAGATACTTTTAATATTTCGTTAGTGTCTTGTTGGAAAAGTACATAAAATATGACGCAAATTAAGCCCCTTTGAATACAAATTCGTGCTAATCTCTTCTTGTGAATTATTACAAAGGATTCGTATATACGTATAGATTAGTCCAAGCGGTTATTAAAAGGAAGATTGACTTGGGGACCTGCTAGCTCAGGAGTTTCTAGCAGAAACGTTGATAACCACCTACAGAACAACGGCATATTTACCCAGAAGACTACAGCTCTCATCTTCCATTGTTGTGTGCAGACGTCGTGTACTTGTGTTCTATACCTCTCTTGTATCTTGCCGTTCGTGTAGTGATGTGGCGCTGTGCTCTATACCTCTCTTGTATCGTGCCGTTCGTGTAGTGATGTGACCCTGTGTTCTGTACCCCTCTTGTATCGTGCCGTTCGTGTAGTGATGTGACCCTGAGTGTTCTGTACCCCTCTTGTATCGTGCCGTTCGTGTAGTGATGTGACCCTGTGTGTTCTGTACCCCTCTTGTACCGTGCCGTTCGTGTAGTGATGTGACCCTGTGTGTTCTGTACCCCTCTTGTATCGTGCCGTTCGTGTAGTTATGTGACCCTGTGTCTTCTGTACCCCTCTTGTATCGTGCCGTTCGTGTAGTTATGTGACCCTGTGTCTTCTGTACCCCTCTTGTATCGTGCCGTTCGTGTAGTTATGTGACCCTGTGGTTGACATTACTTTTTATTTGGGAGGTTCCGCATTTTATGCACCTTGAAGGTTCCTTTCCCGGTTCACAAGAGCCCGCCCACTGGTGCAGGTATTAGATTTTTCTTGTTATGTAGAACTGCCATAAATTTGGCACTAACTTCGCCGATAAGCGCTTTCGCTCGGTCAGTATAGTTCGCTTGCGGACTAAAACCACGGAGTTTGTTGTTTGTTTGTAGAACTACCGCATTTGAAGGTAATTATTGGGCGAAATCAGGATTTTAAAATTATTTTGTACATTGAGAGGCAAATATTGTTTTGTTTTAGAGGCTGTTTGATGCTTTATAGATATTTTCTTGTATAGTGACACTGGTGAGCAGTTTGATGAAGTATATTTTAACCCTTGCGAAAAATACGAGTTATAACGTACCAGTTTGGACCAACGGCACACTCGGGTCTAATTTATTCAGAATCTCATAAATGGTTTGGGAGATGAAACATGCAAACATGGAATTCCTGTTACACTTTCACATTCTTTGCTTACTGAAAGAAGTCCAGGTAAAGGGGGAACTAAATTTTAATCAGTCGGAAGAGGGTATATGTCCGCTTTTTATCAGTCTGAGGTTGTAGTGTTTTCATATTGTGTCCGCATGGAAGGATTGCTTTGTATTTAGAGAGAACGTATAGTGACAGGTGGAAAAGAAGTAACAAAGGATAAAACAGATTGATGTTTTTAAAGTAAGGTCATATCCTGAGCTACTCCAGTTGAAAAGGCATTTTGTTTTTAGCTTAACTGTAGAAGCACATAAGTACAACATCTTTGCAAATGGTCACCTACTTCAATAAGTTGTAAGGGTGATATTATTTACGCACTTAATAAAACAAATCCTATTAGTTAGATATATCACAAAGCACTGGTAGCAGTTGAGATAGTGATAAGCATCGTAATAATGAAAGAAAGCATTACCTATGCGGAGTTGTTGAACTATAACCTCATCAAATGGCCAAGGTTGGGTTGTCTCATAAGCACGCTGCGGATTTGGCAAGAAATAACCCTGAAACGTGTAAGGTATTCTATTCATATCGAGGGTCGAGCATAAAAAGGCCCATGTCTTCTGTTTACTTTAGTTTAAAACATTGTGTAGTTTAAAACATTGTGCTGATAAATATCCTAGATACAGCAGACAATTTCCAAATTTTCTCATGCGTCCAGTCTGTAGCCTAGACCCTATACCTGTTGAGCTATCCCATCTCATGTTAACAAGAATAATGTATTTCTGACGAGTGACGATTTAGGAAGGACATTTTCATTTTCCTTGTAAAATGTTACTTTTGGACACATCTCGTTTTCCATTTAGCTGTTACTGATGTATTCTGTTATTCAAAGAACTTAACCAAACTGCAGCATACTCGCACCCCAACTAAATGATTCAGTTGTATCCTGTTGTTCAGTGAGCCTGGCAGAACTGCAACACACTCACTTTCCAATTGAATTAAGTTGTGTCTTGTTGCTTGAAGACCTACCCAGAACTGCAGTACACTGACACCCCAACTAAATGATTCACTTGTATCCTGTTGTTCACTGGGCCTGACAGAACTGCAACAGATTCACTTTGCAATTGAATTATTCAGTTGTATCTTGTTGCTCGAAGACCTCTCCAGAACTGCAGTACACTCACGCCTAAACTGAATGATTCAGTTATATCCTGTTGTTCAGTGAGCCTGGCAGAACTGCAACACACTCACTTTCCAATTGAATTATTAAGTTGTATCTTGTTGCTCGAAGACCTCTCCAGAACTGCAGTACACTCACGCCTAAACTGAATGATTCAGTTGTATCCTGTTGTTCAGTGAGCCTGCCAGAACTGCAACACCCTCACCAACTGATTTATTCAGGTGTAACTTGTTACTCAAAGAGCTTACCGGAACCGCAGCACAGTCACTTTCCAGTTGAAGTATTCAGTTGTATCTTGTTGTTTAAAGACTTACCGAGACCTGCAACACGCTCACACCCCAACTAAACGGCTCGGTTGTATCCTGTATTTCAAAGAGCCCGCCATTACCACAACACACTCACTCACCAATTGATTTATTCAGGTGTAACTTGCTATTCAGAGAGCTTACCAACACTGCATACGCGCATATCCCAAATAAATGATTCAGTTGTGTCAACTTACCAAACCGCAAAACACTCACTTTCAGGTTAAGTTATTCAATTGTATACAGTTATCCAAAGAGATTACCAAAATTGAAGCACTTAGACTCCTCGGAAAGAAACTGTGCTACTGTGTTTTCTAATGAACACTAGAACGTACCTTTCCACAAGCAGTACGAGTATACTTAAACACTTTTATAATTAATGAGATTTTTCGCCTGTTTGTGTTACAATTTCCACTAATCGGGTTTAAGATTGCGTACATTCAAGTTTTTCTTAATCGAGTATGTGTTGAGAGGATATTCTTAAGTAAAATGCAGTTGGTGACTGACGTTTACATAAATTCATTTTTTTTTTACCTTGAGGGAATGTTAAGTAAGGTATTCTAGCTGTGTCTTCATTTAAATCATCTAGGTTTTGAGGCATCACTAATAATTGAAAGTACCGAGTGTTTGGTATTGAGATGTCTGACACAAAGGACAGCGAACAGTGTAGAGATGAAGACTTTATCGAATTTGTGTACGTGAATGAACCGAGCTCAGATATTCACAAGTCAGTGAAAGAATGTTAAAATAGCAACATAGAATGCCGCTAACATTATGGTTATGATTTCACAGCTGTGTAAATATCAAGACAGTATTCGAGTTGAGCCTGAACTTCGGTATGGAATTCAGCCATCGCTATAATTATATGCCGCAAACCATTGTTTGGCATGCCCATACATAACGTCATATGCAAGAAATCGAACGATGTTAAGTAAGATTTCATGGGGTTCAGCCACCCACCAACCCGGAAAGTGGAGATGCACGTCGTACCCTATCTAATTGCATGTCAGGCTTCGCCAGCATTGCTTGGTACAGCAGAGGGTGGTATGGTTTCCCATTTAGTATTGTCATATAACATTTTGTTTGGGATCAGGAAACTCCATATTTAAGCCCCCGGAGTTTGCCCATATTATGATCCCTTTTTAACTTTATTCTTGTTGCAACCTGGAGCCGGGATAACATTGTCAGTATAGCGATTAGCTATGGGCTGGACGACCGAGGGTTTGGGAGTTCCAGTCCCGGTAGGGTCAAGAACTTTCCCTTCTGCACGTCGTCCATACTGGCTGTCGGGTTCCTACCCAAGCTCCTATCCAATGGGTACCGGGGGCTCTCTACCCGGTGATAAAGCGGCCGGGGCGTGAAGCTGACAACTTACAGCTTGTCTTTTATGTTACAGTTCCGTCGCCAGTTGCAGGTTAGGTCGAGGCCCACTTCGACGGGACTGCCTTGGCTCTACAGATAGTTAAAACGCTCTGTGTGCGAATAATGATAAATTATATTTGAACCGGATGTGACCCTGAATAATCGAATGAGTCAGCAGTGGAACACGTGTCGAAAATATGTGTTTGTGGGATTACTTGGTGTGTTAGAACCGATTTTCGATTTTTAAATGAAGAGTTTATTTCTAAAGCCGGCATATTTGTTGACTAATGAAGCGAGCTCGAAGAATACGTCGAGTTTAATATTAATCCGTTATAATGGCGTTTTCATTTCATGTGCATATTGTTTGTCTGGTTTTGTCAGTGATGTAATATGTTTTTGAATGAGAATATATATTTTAATTGCCACTGTTGGATGTAGTTTCCTGTGGTTGATTTTGAATGTTATGAATCATCCGTTTCATAGCTAGTACAATTCCGGCATGAGATTTCAAACATGACTCACCCAGATGGAGCATACTGTAAGACATGTTGAATGTTATGGCTCTAATGTAAACACGGATAGCACAGTCGGTATAGCGACTAGCTACGGGCTGAACGACCGGAGATCGGAGTTCGAGGTCAAGAATTTCTTCCTCTCCACGTCGTCCAGACCGGCTCTGGGGCCCCACCCAGCCTCCTATCCGATAGGTACCAGGGGCTCGTTCCTTTGGGGTAAAGCGGCAGGGCCGCGAAGCCGACCAGTTATCTCCAACTAGTGCCTAGGCCAAGAAAATGTGGATCTATACAACGACTTCCTCGTACGCCGTCATGGCGCAGTGCTTAGTTAAGCACAGGGGACAACTTTGCTTTTACTTTCATATTTTACCGTGACTGACACACCCATATTTTGTTTAGTAGACAGTTTTTAGAAACGGAATAGAAGAAGCTTTACCTCTATTTTACAGGAAAACTGTTAAATTCATTTCCTAATTTCAGTGACGGTTTACACCATCGGTTTTGTGCACGTACATGCATGGGTGTTCATGCCGTTGTACCTCCAAAAAAGAAACGTGTTTATACAAGGAAGCTTTTCCTCTCTGTTACAGGAGTATCTGCTACAAACCACAAGCCACGGACAGACAGAAAGCGGAAGAACGCGGAAGCCGTTATCAAACCCCGTGGCAACAGTAGTGCAAGTGATCTAAGCAATAAGGAGGACCTCGAAAACAAGTGTAACAAAAAGCGAACCAGTAATCGCGGATCGAAAAAGAAGGTGCTTGAGGAGGCAAACAACAGTAAACTACGGTGCCACGTGCAGGTGCGTGTTGAGGATTGCTTGCATCGTAGCTCTGCGCTCAGGAGCTGCAAGAAGGACGTCACTTCAGCTACCCCTGTGGGGAAGGTTCCTCCAGTTGGTGACGCGGTACCAGTTCCCCAGGATCAACAAGCTGCTGACGAGCCTGCTGAGCAGGACGAGGCCGACAAGGAACTCTTACCCGACCAGGAGGAAGATAAATGTGTGATTCTTGACTCGAGGACACGAAGCGACGGGGAAGTGAGTTTGGAGGCCGATGATGAGAAGGGCCGGGGCAGTAGTAGATGTAGTGTGGTTCTAGACGAGAAAGCCAGTGAAAATGAAGAAAAGTGCAACAGTGGTACGGCCGTGCAAGAAGAAGTTTCTGAACCGTCGGTGATTGTGGAGGATAGGACGAGTAGTGACGCCGTGGTCGTGCGACAGCCAGCGACCAGTAGTCACGACGACGATGATGGACCATTGTCCTCATCCTCGCCTTTCAGCAGGATGGAGATCGACTCCTCGGCAACTGCTTTACTTCGTTTCCCCGACGACCGCTCCGACTCGGGGGTGAGCTCGCTACGATCCGGGAGCGGGGATGAGCGTTCCGGGTCTCGGTCCAGTGCGTTGAGTAGTTCGGACGAACCCCCTCAGCAGCAAAACAGCCAGTTGCCCCCGCCTTTGTTTCTACCTTCCTCCTCGAACTCAAGCAGCAGTGACAGGCTGACGACAACGCCTCAAGAACCGGTGCGCGTGTGGAGGGACCCCAGCTTGCTCCTGGTGGCCGAGCCCCACGTTCGCCACATCAGCAGTGTGCAGCATCAAACGCTGCTCATGTCGCATCCCCCGGCCCCGGCCGCCGCCACGGCCCCTTCGTCTAATAGTGCCCCTGCCGTCGTATCGCAGGCTCAAGCCCTCGCCCTGGCCCAGGCGCACTACTCGCCTGTGGTGCCACCACCCCCTCACCTGCTCAGCCCCCACCCGCTGCATCATCACCCTCATCCGGTTCCCCACCACCTGCCGCCCCCTGGCTTGTACTCTCAGCTGCCTCCCGACATGCTGTGGAATAAGCGGTACGCTCCGATCCCGGTTGGCTCCCATTTGCTGGCGCCCACGCACCCTGCACCAGAGGAAATCCTGGCGGAGAGAGAGCGGGAGAGAGTCTACAGGTAGGTGGTCGCTCGACAGGGCTTGGGGTGTGGCCGGACTCTCGCCTACTGGTGAGTTGACACTGCTAGCGTCTCCGAGCGGTCACACAAGGAATCAGGAGGATATCCTTGTTCCTTCTTCTGACCGGCTAGTTGGTTGAAAAACAAACCACTTGTTCTCCGGATGTGGTCGGTCGGACTGCGAAACTAACCGCTCGGAGGCGCTAGCAGTATGGCCACGCTCAGTACGAGATGAGAATTTCATTTCGACCGGCCTGGGAGATTCCGGTCGAATTCGCTCCTGCTCGTTCCACTTTAGCGTCACTACAGCCCAAGCAAGGCTCGCGGCTTTAGAATCTGTGGTGCTATAACGTCACACAACTCTGTTGTCAGCCATATTGAACTTGAGAAAATCTTAATTAGATCGTAAATGAAGCTGTTCTTGCGATAGTAAACTTTACATTGGTCATTGATATGTTTCAGACCCGTTTGCGTTTCTTTCCTTCCTGCATGCTTCCCACCGCGACGTCCCAGGTTCGATACCAGGTCATGTCATGTGGGATTTGTGGTATGCTAAGTGGAGTACGTTTTGTCTTGAGTACTTTGGTTTCCCCTGCCAGTTCTTGTTCTGCCAGCTGATCCGTATTCATTAATAATACATTAACTGGAAGAAAGAACTTCGCTAGTCGAAATGGACCAGTTGTTTGAAGACGAGGTAGGTATGAACGTGTTTTTCAAAAGAACCATTCGTGATTCACAGAATCGTGTCGCGCTCTGTCAGCCAGTGTTAGCATTGCGATATGTTTCTCACTTAGTTATTTTTTGTTTGCGTGAGCTCAGCCAACACGCGTTGAATGCATGAAAAGAGACTAACATTAGACTTTTGTGAGGTATTTGTGTTAAACATGAAATACAGTAACTAGCTGAAGGTGACACAGCACCCTCGAAGTATGTTGTCATATAGCAGTAATGTTTAACGTCTGTAAGTAATTGTGTTGATAAAAATAAAATGCTGTATTGCACACGTATTAGGTACACATGCCAGTTCCGCATGGGTGGGTACGCATGCCGGGAATCGAACGAGAGATAGACGTTATCATGAAACGCATGCCCTTGTGTACTTTCAACCGCCCCGTTACCGTAGTTGCAGTTTTTTTAAACTGACGTAACTCGTACATTATGTTGTTGGAAACTTGTGATCCTGTACCCTAGTTAGGGTAGGCACCCACGGACTGGTATTGATCGTGAATGTTTTTAAAACCCTTGTGTGCTTTTGATATCAGCCTTGGTACCGCAGTGATAAAAACATTTTTGCTTTGGTTATTCATATATATTAAGGCTATATATGACGTCAGTGGCAAACGTTTGTGTGCAGATACACGCACGCGCGCACACGCCGCTCAAACGTGTACAGACCAGTACTGCTGTGATAACATGAAAGAGTGCGTGTGGGAAGTTGGAAGTGGGTGAGAGAAAGAACTCGAAAACGCAGGGGGAGGGAGGGAAATGTCTATTATCGTCCCTAGGGACTGTGGTTGGGGTTGCTATAGTAACAGCTTCGTTTTCTGTCTCTCTTACTCGTTGCAATTACCGAAACCCCAGCGTTCTTCATGGCTCTAACTTGTGTGTGTGTGTGTGTGTGTGTGAGAGAGAGAGAGAGCTCTGCACCAACTTTCTCTATTAATGACTGTATTCCAAACGCGATTACGCCTTTATATTCAACGCAATTAAAAGGGTAAAATTAAAACAAACAGCCCCAGGTTTTACACCGTTTTATTACTTTCGAAAACTTATGCTTTCCAAGTGTATATATATGATGACTAGCTTTAATTGATTTTCTGTGTGTTCAGGTTTTCGAATTTCATGCAATGGCGAGATATTCATATGTAGCTTTTTTTTTTTGCCCCCTTCTGGATTATAGTAACCCCCTTATCCAAGGCGAGGGCTAGATTCCTGTGGAGTGGCGTGTTAGGCGACTCTGCATTCAACAGACTTGCTGTTTCATGTGTTCAATGAGGTTACGTGAACGCGACCATGTAAGGGCTTCTGTTAATTCTGAGATATGTAGGTTCATAACGCACGCATGTGAATAGCCCCTACCTATACTGTGTATGAAATAAAAATATAAACGCACAGTAAACGTAACAAGACAACATAAATAAGAAGCATGATAAGAAAGCGCTGCTGGAGAAAGATGCGGAAGTGTTGGAGAGTCAGGAGAAAATACTAAGCGCGGGCTAGCCTGTTCAGTACAGGAACGTGTTTGACAGACTGCATATACTCAACCAAGATTTCCCGTATTCGGCAAGTAATTAGTCGCATTTTCTATTGCTATTTTAAGCAAAGATTTTATGTATTCGGATGGATTTCAAGCATGAAAGCAAGTGAGTCTGCTAGCTAATTGGAACAAATAGCGAGCTTCTAGCTACAGGTAGTATACCTAATAACAATAAGGAAGGTAGTCTAGATGATGTTTCGCCACCTGAATGCAGGACAAAACCAAATATGGGGAATACAAAAACAAAAGCAAACTCCGTGGTTCTAGTCCGCGACCGAGCGACCGCCGCTTGTGGTCGAAGTTAGTGCCAACTTTAGCGGATAGAGGGTGTCGCGTGGTCAGCGCAACGAGTCCCCTCTGCCGTTAATTTCTTTTTTCTAGACCGGAACCGCTATTTCCTTGAAATAACTCCTCACTTAACCTCGAGGCTGAGTGGACCACGATCCCGACCCACCACTTCTCAGAAAATTTGGTAGCGCCCGGAATCGAACGCGGGACCTCTGGATCTATAGCCGGGAACTCTGACCACTAGGCCACAGAGGCAGTCAGTACGTCCGTCGAGAATGTGACAGTGTTCAGACGTATAGGAATGACATCAAACAAGCAGAGTAAAGAGCATGGTAACCACCCGCGACACAAAACTCAGTTTGATCGGTGTGCTGTTTCAGTACTTGAAGATTACTGAATGTATTTATAGCTTTACCTATTTTTTTGTACGGTTGTTAGCCCCTCCCCCTCCCAAACCTGAGGTAGTGACGCAGTTTGAAAGTGTTTGAGAACAGGGTGCTGAGGAAAATAGTGGAACCTCATAGGGAGTAACATGTACAGTATTATTGAGGGCGTTCAAGGAGAATGAGATGAGAGAGACAATGTAGCATGCTTGAGAGAACTGAGAATTGCGTGTAATTTGACAAGTTCTGACTTATGGGATATAACGCCATGCAGTCCCATAGTTTCGGAGAAACGTACCGCCTTCATCTTCATGGTCGAGGTGGCTGCGACATATTTCTCAGAAATGTCGGTTGACTTGTATCGGTCTGCAGGGTGATATCCAAGAATGAAGAATCCTTCATATCCACCGCTGTGAGAACCTCTAATTCTGAATGTAATCATTTGGAAACTGGAGGGAAGAGACTGCTTGAGAGATTCGCTCATTTTCTTCTTCTTCTTTGATGAACAGTCTTTCGTGTTTCTATGCTTGACTCCTTTCTGTGAGTGTAACTATCAGAGGGATATTTATAAGTTTTGTAATTTTATATTTTAATTTAATGGATTTGACTTTGGTACAGTGCTAATTGTATTAAATCTGTATGGGGGTCGTGGATTGTTTTCCTACCTGGATTTTATTTCCCAATTTGTCTACTGAAACTAGCACGTGCTAGGCAACGAATTTACTGGAGCAAGAAATTTGGTTTAATCGAATGCTTCGTGTGGTTGACTGCCCGGGAAAATAGAGCGGTTATATTATTTTATTTGGCTACGCCGAAGTGATACAAATTTTCGTTGTTCGCTATACAGTGAGCTAAATTTTAGGATTACACGTATCTGTGCTGAGAGCATGACCTGAGAGAAATGAGATGGAGGCAGGGCCAATTACAAATTTGGGCCTCCCACCCCACCCCGAAAACCATATAAGTGTCATCATTGGCAAAACAGCACGTTTTGAGCCATACCCTTCCCTAGAAGATTCTGCCAGATTTGATCCGGGTTTCCCGTTCTTTGGATTTCGCAATGATATATATCTATATATTTCCCCCCACACAGAGCAGGCTCGTCAGCCTTGCGTCCAACCCCCAACCTGGAGGACCAGGTCCCTATATTTATGTTCCCCAGTGACAGGGCTGCCCAGTGATATCCCCAGGCTGTGGGCTCCCTTTTTGTCGTCTTCTTCGTCTCGCATGTGTACGGTGGACACATTCTAACCCGCCACCACACGGGGAGGTATAAAAATATATTTAACAAATGCATAAAGAATGAGATTGTAATTTATTAGAAGAAAATTAGAATTTCGTGATGGAAACATTTTACGCATTATTTTCTAATATTGAAGTGGACCTTGAGGAAGTAAGGTATTGGGCGATAAAGTGGATTAGGTGACTCATATATGTCCACAGCGGCCTCTTGTGAGCAGGGAAATGTTTCTTTGAGATACATAAAATGTGGGAAATTCTTCGTCCAGACGAGCGGTACCCATTGGATAGGGGCTGGGTGTGCTCCAGGGCCGGTCTGGACGACACGGAGAAGCGAAAATTCTTGCCCCCACCGGTACTCGAACTCCGACTCCGTCTCCAGCCCGTAGCCGGTCGCTATCCCGGATCTATATACAGCAGCGACCTACATATGCCGAGCCGTGATATTCAGTGTAGAGATCAGGCAGTGCATTGAGCGCCTGCTCGACAGATGTTGCTGCTAGTTCTGTCGTTTGGATGCATGGAACGTGGGAGGGGAATATGTAGTAGAGTGGCAGGTGTAGAAACCCAGAAGCTGTCCGTGTCTGCGGTTTGTACATTGGTGCCTTGTGCCACGGAGGGGCAGACTTCATTGCTAACACTCCTCGAGCACAGATGTCACAAGTCAAAACTATGCAGTGATATTTTGAAATTTGTAAAGTTGCCCGTCTGTTTAACTACTTAAGTACTGTGCCATGAAGACGTATGGGGGTTGAGATATGACTCCACCATTCTTGACCTCGGCAGTAGATGTAGGTGAGTGGTCAGCTTCACATCCATTCTGCTTTACGCCCTGGGAGAGAGGTCCCGGAACCCATTGGATAGGAGGCCCGAGAGCCGGTCTGGATGCTGTGGAGCAGAGAAAAATATTCTGCCTCTCTTGGGAATCAAATGAAAGGCGTCCTGCCCGTAGCCGGTCGCTATACCGACTGAGCTGTCCCGGCTGTCAACCTGTATGTTTTATTAATTCCTGGCTCCTCCCACCTCTTCCGGAGTATTCGAATAGAATTTTATCCAATTTCTTAGAACAGAGCGTGTTGTGGGTACTGTATACAGGGTGATTAAAAGTGAATGGCTGTAATATGAGAAGTTGGAAGGGTCATTTGTAGTAGAAGATGCAAATACACATTTCTCCAATACGCACCGTTTATTATTAAGTTGCACTTTCTCAGTATTTAGGGTAGTCGATGAAACATGTTGATCAGAACATCTGAAGCAGTTGCTATATTACTAATCAGAAAGCGACGTAGTTATTAACAGAATGCTTTATTGTGTAATTAAAGCATAACACCTGTATTATCTGATAATTCTGTGTACGATTTGCGTTGCACGATGTGTAATCCGTTTCGGCTGTCATAAGGAACAGAGCCCTCTGTTATTTTAGAGTGTCATAGGGACCAGGCAGCAAGCCCTCCTGTTATTTTAAGCTGTCAAGACCCAGCGATAGCCACGAACTCTTAACATGCCACAGGATAACTTATTAGTATTGGGTATGGCTGCAGAGTGATATCACGTACAGCTATAAACCTGACAGCCCTTGAACAGTATAAACAAAGCGTTAGTGAACAGTTCTCACTAACTGAGAGGGAGGTAGATGTTATTAGTTTTTATGCTTATGACTGGGCCAATGCTTTTATGTTACTTTGAATATAACCTTTCTGAGGACAGTCGACAGTCAGCAGCCAGTGGTGTAAGTCGTCTGTTCGACTCACTTAATAAATCTATCCTGTCTACCAGACTGGACTTTGAGTTTTTCTCAATGCGATTGGACTTCGCTCCACTCCACATCCTGTTCGCCACATGCAATTTCCTGCCAATCCGGTAAAACACAACTACCGGCGATCCACGTAATTTTCGGACATACTCGCAAGAGATCTAAATTTGTTTGTATGGAACGACAAGACTGCTCCGTCCACCTACCACTTTGTCTTGCACGTCCAACCATACAACACGGCAGTGAACAGGACAAGGAACAGCAACTCCATTGTCACTTTGTTCCCGCTCCCTCACTCCTTCCAGACAACGTTTTCCAGCCGAGTATTAAGGAAACAGTGAATACGGTAGAAGGCGTAAACCGCAGTGACCTCATAAGTGCACCCCGCAGAGAACACCCGCAGCAGTGTTGGGATGGCGTTGGACATTCTTCTGAAGTTGGCATAAGAGCTGTAGGCTTAAATTTTTAGCAAATGTTGTGCGTTATCATAAATCGTTTGCTTCAGCTGTTGGTACATTCATTTAACATTTGCGACACCTCTTGATGGAGGCCCTGATTAGTAAAATTCATTGTACATTTGCTTAAAGTATTCGTCATTAGGATGCTTTCACTTTTGGAGGTTATGGTACTAAAGGTTAAACATACAAAGAAAGACTCATTTGAAGAAATCAGTCTTCTGGTTTGAGGCGCCTGCACCTGCTCACACTGGTTCTACTCTGAAGGCGGAGGCAATACATTCCTCCGAAACGTCGGTTAACACAATATCTACACTGCGCCACATCCCAGAAGACGGCTTTCTTCATAGTCATCGCCGTGAAAACCTCAAATCTTACAAAGACTCGTTTAATTGTGCTCTAATTGTGTTCCCCCATATTTCCTGTAAGTTATCACCAACCCTTTCGAATTTCACCGAATACAAAGAGAGAATCTACAATATGAAATGTTGTCTCTCCGTTTCGTTGCGGCCCCTCTGCCTGGTGGTTTGCTCGGAGAGCGTATGCATGTACTCTGTCGGACTGGTATGTGCACTGGGGCGCACGACCGGGAATGCAGAAAATGCTTGATGGTACATCCTTTCGTCCTTGCAACCCCAATAATGTAAGTAAGAATAATTCGGTGTTTGTTGCATGCACTGCGCTAAATTTTGTCTTGTATACATAGTTTACGAAGTTCATTAAAGATGCGTGTAGAATATGAATCCAAAATGCCCGCGGCCAGAAACACTAAGTAACCGTTAAAAAATGTGTGATATAGTTATTATTATTATTATTTAACTGCAAATGGGTTTTCACCCGGTGGCAGTGGTGTTACAATAAGACAACAGACAACACACATAAACAAGTTCAAACAAAACAAAACGTTTTCATTAGTTCGGTACAATTCTTAGGAGGTATTCTATGCACCATACAGGATCCGCGATAGCGCAGTCGGTATAGCTGCTGGTTACATACAGGCTGGACGGCAGAGGGGTCGGAGTTCGAGTCCCGGTAGAGCAAAGAATTTTCACTTTTCCGTGTCCAGACCGGCTCTGGGGCCCACCCAGCCTCCTATGCGATGGATGCGTGGAGCTCCTTCCCTGGGGGTGAAGCGGCCGGGACGTGAAGCTGACCGTTCGCCTCCAACTAGTACCGAGGTGGAGATAATGTGGATCCGTATATTCACCCCCATACGCCTTCATGGCGCAGTGCTTAATTAGTTAATGACAGGGACGACTTTAACTTACCTATACAATATATTATATATCTATTACGGTATATGTGACCGGACTGTTGTCAGTAAGTGCGCATAACGGTGTTCCTTGTACCTGAACCAGTATGCATCTGAAACTGAAAGATTTTAAAGTGATGAGTTTATTTACCTAGTCGTTTAAAGATATAATTGGGAGTGGGGGGTCCAAAGGAAAGAATTGGGAGGTTTTTTTTTGTGTGTGAGTTCTTTTACGGCGCTGTCAGTAGCTAAATTATACAGAGTCCCATAGCGGATGTTAGGTGACTGACGAATTGGAATGTTTTCTGAAGGACGCGGTCGTGGTCTAGTCAAGACATTTAACCTGACTTGTAGCCCTGGCCGGTGTTCGAACGTAGAACCTCCCGAATGCGAACTAAAGAGCACCATCATTACGCAGACCCGTTTGGTGGAAGTTCTTTGAAGGTTTCTTAACTCCCATTTCACTCAAAAGTCGAAATTACTTCTCTAAAATAACAAAGTACCGGACAGCAGACTTCCTGCGGGCAGAACAACAGAGGTGTCGGAATTCGAGTCCCGGTAGGGCCAATAGTTTTCTCTTCACGTCGTCAGGACCGGCTCTGGAGCCCACCCAGCCTCCCATCCAATGTGTACCGGGGTTTAATCGGCCGGTGTGTGACCCTGACCGCTAGTTTCGAAGTCAAGAACACGTGGATCCATACATCCACTCTCCCATACGCGTAGTGCTTAATTAATTAAGCACAGGTGACGACACCCTTACCTTTACCTTACTGGAAAACGGGGCTGTACGTGGGGTTTACTTTTCCACAACACCGTGCTTTTGGAACTGGTCTGGGTTCCTTCTGGGTTGCTTCTGAATCTTGGGAGCGTGGTGCTGACCGCTCGTGACCATAGAGATTTGGAAGAAACGTCTTGCTGGTGTTGCATGGGCCTAGCTCTGCTTTGCTTGAACTTCCCGCTTTTTACTGTAGTGGAATTTCTTGTCGGCCGGTCACGGTAGCCGAGCGGTCTAATAAGGCATGTACTGTCTTCGCTCGCTTGGAAACCGGGATCGTGGGTTCGAATCCCACTTAGGGCATGGATGTTTAGTTTGTGTGTGTGAGTTGTTCTGTGTTTGTGTACAGGTAGAGGCCTTGCGACGAGCTGATCACCCGCCCAAGGAGTCCTACCGAATCTGTATGATCTAGAAAAGCCGAAGTGAACGGAGTTCATGGAGGTAGGCCTAGGCCCACTGTGGCTGTAGTGCAAAGGGGGGGGGGATTTCGTGTCGTATTCTGTCTTGGCCGCTCCGTAAACCTGTCTTAAGGTAGAGCCATCCCTTTCCTTAACTAATTAACTACTGCGCCATGAAGGCGTATGAGGAAGTGGATATATAGATCCACGTATTCTTAACTTCAGCACTAGTTTGATGTGTGTTCAGCGTCATACCCCGGCCTTACCCCCGGAGAAAGAGCCCCAGGTACACATTGGATAGGATGCTGTGTGGACGACGTGTAGAAGAAGAGATCCCTACCCTACTCGTGCTTGAACTCCGACCCCTCTGCCGTAGCCAGTCGCTGTCCCGGCTCCATAAACCTGGGACAATGCCTGGAATCGTATCACGATTACTTTCATACCCTCAGCTAGTTCTTCTAATCACCTGCCAGCCACTCTGCGCTTTTCCTGCGGTTGACAACTGAGATTAATCACATTCATTGCCAAGTCTGATACCGCTACGTGCTTTGACTGTGGAGGTACGTGCTAAATGGAAGAATGAAGGAGCCGTTGACACTTGACGCCAAGTTTCCTGGCTGAGACGGAATAGCACGCAGTGTAGTGTTCATCTCTACAAGGTCGCTGGGGACTGAACCTCAGTCCAAGGTTAACGCATTCACGTGTCTCATTCTAATTTCGGAATGTAGGCACGCCAGAAGCTTGGCAGTAATAAGCTTTGATTTACCAGGCAATGAAACCAAGATTCACTCGTCTTTACCAACACGGATGGGCGCTCTGTTGTTTACGAACTGTTTTTGCATCGTTACTTCAACTCACCTGACTTCTTACTCAGGCCACCGTGTTGAATGAACTTATATGCTAAGCATTTGCCGGTACTTCTTGTGGGTTGTTTTACGACGCTTTGAAAATCTAGGCTGTATAGCGTCGAATGATGGGATGGTTGACGAATTCAGAAGGACGTGGAAAGAAGCAGACGTGCTCCATTAGAAGCACTATGCCGACAACTGCAAGGGCGCACTAAGGATAACCATGAAAAGTCAGTATAGTTGATACTCTCGACTGATTTGAACCGAAATCCTCCTTAGTACGGGTCTAGGGCGTTTCCGCCGTGCCAATCGGCTAGATGTTTTGACGCGACACCTGAAAGTCGGAATACTGGAGCCAGAGGATACGTCCATTGCTTCGCAGCGGCTTGATAAACAGGTTTCCGCGGCAACAGATAAGCAAGCAAAAGAATTATTGGTAACGATGTTTTCTGTTCGGTCCGTGCGAAATGGCAATAAAAGAAGGAATCTAGTGAATTGGTGCTCAGTAGTCGGGCTGTGAAGAGAATATGTGTGCTGTAGTGGACAGTGATATTGTTTTAATTCCCGTGTTAAAATCCGTTGCCAGGAAGCGGATAGTGGGGACTGTAATAGCAGTTCAAAGTGTGGTCATAGCGATATTGTTACAGTTGTTTGTAGTACGACCTGTAAGTGGTTAGTAAATCTAGTAATCTAGAACTTCGTCTGTAGTTGTCTGAAGTGGGATTGGATTGTCCAAATTATTGGACTGTCAACTGGATTTGGACCGTTGTATTGTCAGCCTACAAATTGGAACAAATATCGGAACTTCTGAAAGCCATACGAGAAGTGATGGAGACGCGTATAGGTTCTCTAGCCTTCCGCGTGGATATCCATCAAGCCAGGCCAGTGACCGCTCAAGCAGAAATGAAAGCCAAGATGGGCTCTCACCACGAGAAGTTGATGACGAGAATGAAAGCCGGTAAGAGGCCGTGAGCGAGGCCTGTTTGTAGAAGACGGAGGTCTGTGTGGAGACTAAGGAGTCAGCCTCAGAGGAAAGAACTCCTTAAGGAAGAGGTCACGGTGAAAACTGTTACAGCACTGAGGAAGTGGCATTGGGACCAGAATCCAGACGGAGGGCGCCGCGGTCAGCCGAAGAAGCGGATCAAAGACTGTTGTGAGGGACAAGGCCCAAGACAAGGATATGCCAAGCGCCCAGAAAGGACGGACGTTCTGGAAGAACGTCAGATGAAACCTGAAAGAATCACTGGCATAAGGGACCGAGATGTTAAGGAGCAGCTACATCTGAGGAAAAGGAGGGCAATGGGAACAGCATCAAAAGACGAAGCAGGAGACAGGAATTACGCCTGGAAAGCACGAAGACATTGTATGAGGTCCGCGGAAAAGAACTCATTCGTTGGAAGTAGCAAAGCAAACAGTCAGGACTTCCATTTTTTTCCTTGGCACTACAGCCCCAGTGGGCCTAGGCCTACCTCCATGAACTTCTCCGTTCACTTCGGTTTTTCTAGATCTTAGACATACGGTAGGACTCCTTGGGCGGGTGATCCAGCTCGTCGCAAGGCCCCTACCTATACACAAACACAGAAAAACGCACACAAACATCCATACCTTGAGTGGGATTCGAACCCACGATGCCGGCTTCCGAGAGAGCGAAGACAGTGCACGCCTTAGACCGCTCGGCTACCGTGACCGGCAGGACTTCCATTAGACCGCGGAAAATGGCCCCCTCCGAAACAAAAGAAGAGCCTCCAAGCAGCTTTTAGAATAGGAGCCGTAGATGTAAGAGCACTTACCACTCTCTGAACTTTTGGCGGCACCAACCGGAGGAAGTGGCCGCCTTAAGGAGAGAGCAGCGGGAGCGGTTGGGAAGTAAACACCGTGTAAACTGAGCCACGAGGAGGGAGGTGAGACGTGGCACAGTCCTCGGAAAATAAGAAATGGTGGTACTTCTGTAGCCCATTCGGGACGAATAGCCTTAAGGAAGGGGCAATGTAACATGACGCCTGAAGGCTGGAATAGTGGAGCTAAGCAACGGCTTGGTAAGCAAATTCCCGCGGCAACGGATGCGCAAGCAACAACAGAAGAATTGTTCGGACCCTGCCCTGCGGGTCGTAGCAGGCGACGAAAATGGAACCCAGTGCCTGGGGCTATAACTGGGCTACCTCTTCCTGGGCGATGTAAATACAGGGACCTGGCTCTCCAGGTTGGGGGAGACTCAAACCTGGGAATGACTGCGCTGGCCAGTGCCAGCAGCAGTTGCAATCGACAGACCAATCCTCTCACCAGAGAGGATGTTACATAAGGAGTATGACGGCAAGTTTTCAGTTGAAAAGAAAAATCTTCGGTCGTCTCAAGGAGCTTGTCGCCAAGACGAAGTGATTGACGGTAAACCGCTCGTCGTAAAGTGACTAGCGCTCAGTTGACAGTCGGGCTGTGAAGAGAAGACTTCACGTGTGCTGTAGTACAGTGATACTGTTATATAATTCCTGTGTTAAGTCCGTTGCCAGGAAACGGCTAGTGGAGACTGTAATAGACTGAGGACAGTAGTGTGTGTGTCTAACAGTTAATTGTAAAGTGTAGAAATAGCGATAGTTGTTTGTAGTACGACCTGTAAGTAGTCAAGAATCCAGAACCCCGTCTATAGGCACACATGCACGTGACAGTATTTACCGTCGGTGTGCTTACTATTAGATTTCGAAGTTGGTAGGTTTAACAGTATGAGCTGTAATGGTACAAACTTTTCAAAAACGTCTCTACGTTATTAGCCATTTCATGTAATAATAGCCAGGGATTGCAGCAGTCACTTTGTTCGCTCACGCCAAACCTTCACCGCCGAAGGGCGACGGTTAATAATGAAAACGGAATGATTGCGAGCAGATGTATAAATAGATTACAGAAACAGCGCGTCATTGTTCCACCAGCAATGTTGAGTAGGTTATTGTGTTTTTAAAACAGCAATTCAGATTTAATTTTAAAATAACTCTCGTAAAACATAATAGTGCGACGTAATAGCCGATATAATATGTCATAATGTTTCTTCGTTCAAGTATCTTAACAGAGTTCCTTCATATGAAACATGTTCCATCATGTCTCGCGTAAAACATTATGCTGCGGAAAGATGATATAGAATAGGGGCAAGTGGTTTGAAATCTTGTTACCGATTTCACTGACCAAGAAGCAGGACGATAAAGAGTGTCTTAAAGTAGGCCTCGACCTTTTGTACACCCCCCCCCCCGCGTCATTCACTACCGTCCTGCGACGTGGGCACGTGCAAGTCTAGAATGAGTTGTTAAGTTGACGTACAGTCAGGTAGTTATTCTAAACGTTGCAGTCGTCTACTTAGCGTTTTTCCATCTTATTCGAGACGTTTTGTAATCTATTTTCGGCCCGTAGACGGCAGTTCTCGCAGAACTTTTTCGTGGTATTCCTAGAGACGGGTTCTTGTGTAGTACCTCAAACTTTCCATTTCATTATTCACTAATCATAGTCATTCAGTGCTAAGTAGGTTCAGCTATTGGCAGCGACGTTAAAGAAGTAACAAATAAAGAAATAAACAACGAATGAATAAGGAGCATTGTGTGCTGCGATGGTCCGCGAGATCCTCCACGCCATCTACCGGCAGCAGTCGATAGTTGTACTTGAATTTCACGACGCAAGATGGCAGAGCAGTATAGAATAGCATGGCAACTGCCCCCGTCCCCCCACTGCACTTTCGCACGTGCGAGCCTAAAGACAACACATCGGTCTTCGTCTGCCCGCATCGTTCCGCATGTCATCCGGCCATCCGGTTGAGTTCTGACTCTCTTTTGTTGTGTTAAATGTGAGAGAATTATATAGGCACCTTTTGAATGGGATGAAAATCTTTAATAGCCTTACGTGAAAACTATTTGATCGAGTTAGAAATTGTTTGTTAGAGAAAGAAACGCCCTAGTAGAGCATGGTGCATTTGTTTATTTTATATTACTATTATAGTTAAGCTGTGAACTATGATAGTAATATAGGAGCCGGGATAGTGTAGTCGGTATAGCGACTAGCCACGGGCTTGACAAGGGGTCGGAGTTCGAGTCCCGGTAGGGTCAAGAGTTTTCTCTACAGCTTCCAAACCGGCTATGGGGTCCACCTAACTTCCTGTCCAGTGGGGACCGGCAGCTCTTTCCCCGGGGGTAAAGCGGCAGAGGCGTATAGCTGACCACTCACCTCCAGCTAGTGCCGAGGTCACGAAAATGTGGACCTATACATCCACTCACTCCTTCATGGCGTAGTGCTTCTTTAGTTAAGCACAACGCCGCGCCATAGCTCAAGCGGTTAGTCGCTGGCTTCTCACCGCAGCGTCCCGGGTTCGATCCCGGGTCTGGTCAAGTTGGATTTGTGGTGGACAAAGTGGCGCTGGGGAGGGTTTTCTCCGAGTACTTCGACTTCCCCTGCCAATCATCATCCACCAAATTCTCAATCATAATCACCCGGGGCAGGCTACAATAGGCCAATCGGTGGCCGCCGTGCCGAGTGGACCCAGTTGGACTCCACCCCCCACTAAGCGACTTAAAAAAATAAAATTTAGTGAACCACAGGGACGACTTTACCTTTTCTTTATCATAGTTAAGCTACCGACGTACAGTACTGAAAATATCGATGAGGTTAGCTGAACATGAGCGCGTCTGGACCTTTCTCCCGTAAGATGCCCATTTCGAATATTGCTGGCGTACTGATTACTTTGACGACTTGTAGCCGAATGGTAATGCATTACCTTCCATGGCCGCGTCTTCTTTCCAATTGATCGTAAAGTCCCTGTGATCAATTAATGAAGCATCACCGCATGAAGACATGATGATTTAAGCGATCAGCTTCACGCCCAGGCTGCCTTATCTTCAGGAGAAAGCCCTTGGAACCCATTTGGATTGAAGGCTGAGTGGGTCCCAGAGGCGGTCTGGACACGGTGGAATAGACAAAAATCTTTTTCCCCAACCGGGGCTCCAACCCAGGCCGTCCAGTTTGTAGCATGTCTCTATATCAACTGAGCTTTCCCGGCGCCAGATCTTCGAACTTGATTCGGCATTCAGGTGTGCGCTTCACGCGATTCAAAATTCCCTTCTGTGTCTTAGACGGAACTACCGAATAGAAGCCTGGTGCAATGACGTCATATCCGCAAGAAATGCACTGTTTAAGAGGAGGAGAAAATCAATCAGCTGGAACATCGTGTGGAACGGTCTTTACTTTCCTGTTTCTGTTTGCTGCAAAAGAAGTTCTGCCTTGCATTACCTCAGCTACCGGCTCGTCATACCGGTACTGAGTTACGCCGTCTCTGCTGCTAACGAAACCTGTTTACTCCCGCAGTTTAGCGGTAGCGTAATATCTTTGTTTTCTAAACCGATAGCGCATAAAGTAAAACAAGTAGGCGTGTTAGCCGACAGTACAATGATTAGATTAGATTCGTGTCAGGGGTTTTTCATCATCTCTACCGTGTCCAGATCGGCCCTGGAGGACTATCTGTCATATCTGATGGGTCTCCGGACGCTTACCATAAGAGTAGAACGGACGGAGCGTGAAGATACTCCCGAGCATGTAATGCCGAGTTTAAATATTCTCGTGTGGTTTTACCGCCATATTTCCTAATGGCGTAGAGCGTAACTACAGGGTCACATGTACCTTTTTGTATTAAGACGCTTCATTTCACGCGGTGCATTTCAAGGTTCCGAATGATTACAACTTATGTGTTAATAATGCTGTAATTGCTAGGTCTGGAATGTGTTTATACAGGCCAACGTGCCATTTATACGCGGCAAGTTGTGATGATTCGTAAATTATGGTAGTGGTAAGGGCCCATAATTTTGCGCGCAGTCATCATGTTATTTTCGGCATTTATTTTGACGTTTTTTTGAATCCATGAACTCCAAATTAATTGTGGGTTGGAACAGAAAAGTGGGCCAGGTTGTCTGATATACGATGATAATAGCAGCTTCATTAGAGGAAAAGGAGGAGGAATTGGGCTACAGTTTGTCTTTGGGGTTTCGTTATGTTTTTTCAAACGTTTCGCTAGTTTCGCGCTTTAGAAACATCACACTGATGTATTGGTTGATTCCTGCTGAAACGCATATTCTATCGGCGTTAAAATTTTCAGATTGAAAGTTTCGCATCGTCGCCATGTTTGTAATTGTATTTTACATTGCACAAAAAATGTAGTTTTACCAAGGTAGTATATTTTCTAACGATACAGAGGTCCCGGGTTCGATTCCCAGCGCTACCAGATTTTCTGAGACGTAGTGGGTCTAGAACTGGGTTCACTCAGCCTCGTGAGGATAATTGAGGAGCTGCTTGAATGGAAAAGTAGCGGCTTCGGTCTAGAAAGCCGAGATCAACGGCCGCGGGAATCCGTTGCGCTGACCATGTGACATCCTCTATCCGCTAAAGTT
This sequence comes from Cryptotermes secundus, assembly GCF_002891405.2. Lineage (NCBI taxonomy): Eukaryota > Metazoa > Arthropoda > Insecta > Blattodea > Kalotermitidae > Cryptotermes > Cryptotermes secundus. The sequence continues at coordinate 125,540 of NW_019727389.1, read as the reverse complement.
GGCACTAACTTCGCTGTCAAGCGGCGGTCGCTCTGTCGGCATAGTGCGCTTGCAGACTAAAGCCACGGAGTTTGATTTTTGTAATACCTTGCATCATTTCAGGGTCATGTTCGCGCGTTCGTTGTGTTATTATTGGTTGTAGGAAGTTGGCAAGTACGA
>NW_019727389.1:45672-125343 GCF_002891405.2 Cryptotermes secundus | reverse complement strand
TAGTATAACAACCATGCCAAGTGTCATGAAAATAGGTTAGGTTGTTCAGAAATTAAATTGCGGAACACAGACGTTTTATTTCAATATGGAAAGTAGGCAAGGTAAAGTTAGTCATGGTCTCTATTAATTAAATACAACACTTTGAAGACGTATTAAAATTAAGTGCTTGAACACTACATCGTGAAGACATGAAAATAGGAAAGTAGACTCAAGATAATCGCCTGCATGTGGTTTGTTCTTCGCCAAGACTTTCTTTGGGCCCTTTAATATACTCGCATGATAGCATACTCAGCGGGCTTCATTTACTTATCACGAGTAAGCATTTACCACGCATGGAACGAAGCACAAATGCCATTTGCTGGAGCGTTTCACGCAGACTGGCTGGTCTCAAGATCCACATTTGTTGCGACCGCAGTGTGAAGCACCTTGGCAAATTGCAACGTAGGTAGCGGTAATTGCGCCCGCCGCTGGCCTGCTGAGTCGCATGGTTTTGCCGCACCAGCGAAATCATATTGTTACAAGAGTATGCACGCTGTTTGTGTGTGTGTGTGTGTGTGTTCTGTCTACGCTCCTTAGTAACTTTCACACCAGTTGTATGAAATCATGCCATGCGAGCCAATCTAAACTTGTCATTTTTTTTAATTACCTGCCTCCGTATTACGAAGATGACTGCATGAGTCTGAGGGGAGATGGGCCCCAGCATCTGTTTTGTAGGACTCAGAAATGTTGTGGTGACGGTATGGACTGGATTTATCCTGCGGTCCAGTGACTTTTGGGAAGTTTCTTGTCTCGCCTGTTAGCTCCTCAGAAGGGGTCATGCTGTATGGAGTTCGTTAGAATGGGTGTGCTTTGGGAAAACTGAGATGTTACGACCTGTATTTTGGGCTGAAAGCAACAAGCATGGAGACCGTGTCAGACGTAGGTTTTCTGTCATTGGGAGATTAAGTCTGTATGCAGGATTATCACAGTCGGTATAGCGACTGGCTACTAGGTTCTACGACCGAGGGGAGTACCGGTAGGGTCAAGAGTTCTTCTTCTCAACATCTTCCAGACCGGCACTGGGCTCCACCCAGCCTCCTATCCAGTGGGTATCATGGATAAATCGGCCGGGACGTGAAGCTGACCACTCATATCCAGCTGCCGCCGAGGTCAATAAAATGTGGATCTGTACATCCATTCCTTCATACATTCTCATTGCATAGTGCTTAACTAGTTAGGCGCAGGGGCAACTTTACCGCTACCTGTGTGGTGTGTAGCATGGAAGGTTGAAGGGTGAGTTGAGATGAATGTGGAGGGTTGGGACGTGGTCTAACTCTGGAATGTACCTGTAAGGACTGAAGGAAACCATTCCTTGTCATTTCGACCTTACTGGGCCGTAGTTCGTCCACTCCTCAGGCTGGCCCATGTAGGTTTCGTTGACTAATTCTTCTGTATGTTTGACGTGTGCGGATATCTTCAGTCGTCAAGCAACTTTCTCCCTGATTTTGTGCCTTGATTTAAAACTGAACACAGTGCACGTGGAGGTTGTGGAGTGGGACGAACCTAGTGCAGTACCCCTGATATATGGTTGTTGACTTGCCTACAGCGCGAAGCCACCTCACGTTCAAGCCTCGTCAGTTTAGTATTTTGTGTCATTTTGCATCTCTGAAACGTAACTTACATTAACGAGAAGCAACTTTGTTGTGTTTGAAAGTAGACCAATTCAGTTCTTCATATTTGTATAGAAACTGTACTGAAGAATAGGCCTGATAATTGGCGCTTCGAAATTATAGGCAGTAAGCACGACGGTGCCATTAGTGTGTACACAGTTTCATTTAGAATTTGTTTTCCGAAATAAAATTGTCAGGAGCTCCATTTATCACAGATTCACAAATAAACTAAGAAAGCCCCAATTTTCATTCAGAATTACTGGGTTTTCGGACTTTGTCCATCATCCCGTATTCTAGAAGCTAAAAGACACGACGTTTCGGAAACTGAATATGTTTACGTCCTCAGGTGAGGGGACACCCCCTTTGTTTGGTCCCTCAGAAAGAGGTAACCGCAATCACTGGACCACCCTGTCATAGTCAAAGATATGTCACGACCGACGGTCAGTCGGCCAGTCTGTCTTGGATTAGAGCACCCAACTGGGGCTTACGACCAGATCTTGATTACTGACAGCTAGTTGCAGGCTTGATGTGGGGCGCTCTCTCTAACGGGATAACGGTTCTTCCGTTTACAGTTGGAGTTGTCCTCGGCAGCGCAGTCATTCCCGGATCAGAGTCCGCGGAACTAATGACCATATTTTACTGTCTCAGACTCCAGACTCCCCCAACCTGGAAGGCCAGGTCCCCGTATTTATATCTCCAGGAACAGGGTGGCCAAGTTATACCCCAAGCACTGGGTTCCCTTTCGTCACCTACGACTCGCAGGGCTATGGTGGAGGTATTTGAACCCGCCTCACACGGGAGACACCTGTCAGATTCACTGCAGCTATTTAATTAATTGAGACCAGGCTAATTCGGAGGGAGATAACAGGAAAATATGCAATAAAAATTGTGGTATAAAGCACGCACATTCGTGGAAGTAGGCTAGGAAGGGAGATAGAAATTTATGCTGCAGACCTAGCCAACAAAACCAAGTGCATGGGCACCAGTGTACATGCCCATGATTATTATGGTGGGACGTTGTGTTATGGTCTACCTGAAGGGATTTCACAGAGGGATGTTCTACCTCAAACACGTGGCCTCATCAGGGAGTGGATCGTACCCAAGCTGGGCAGAAAAGCACGAGTTCTTGGAAGCACGCTCTGAATCATCACATATACGGCGTGAAATTCTGGGAAGGCCGGCGTAGATGCGGATGTGTTTCTGCGAACTGATGCTGCATTGGGGCCAGTCAGACGTCGGTAATGCAAGAAGACCCCGCGGTTGCTTTGTTTCCATTAAGAAGGGAGGTGATAACAGGTATACCAGTGATGTGGGACTTAACCGTCAGGTGAGTTAGTGCGGGATTGGCGGCCAAGGCACGACATCCGGTTAGGACCTTGTGGCTGCCCCTGCAGATATATAGTATGTCTCTCCTTCGTAGCAAATAAAAGCATTTGGCCCGAGGAAGCCTTCACATTGGTCTAGTGCCGTCGTGCCTCCTACAGTGCACAGTGCCAGTATCTTAGATTTGTATGCGTCATGAGTTCGAGCCGGGATAGCGCAGTCGGTATAGCGACTTGCTACGGGCTCGACGAGTTCGTTAAGATTTTTCTCTTCTCCACTTCGTCCAGACCGACTCTGGGGCCGACCCACCCTCCTGTCCAGTGGGGGTAAAGCGGCCGGAGCCTGAAGCTGACCACTCACCTCCAACTAGTACCAAGGAGAAGAAAATGTGCATCTGTGCACCCACTCCTCCATACGTCTCATGGCGTAGTGCTTAATTAGTTAAGCACAGGGACAGCTTTACCTTTACATTCGTGCGTCATGAGCAGGGCCCGGATTTTGATGACATGTCATCTTTTTTCCTTGTATCCTAGGCGATGCTGTTAAATATATAAATCTCGGATATGAGCTGCTGGTTACAGAAATGTAAATTTTATACGTAACTTTTCGTCATTTTTTGACATTTTTAGGTTTAAGGTCATTTTTTATTTTGGGGGTAATTTTTTTGGTAAATTTTTGGACTTTTAAGGGTATTTCTTGACATTTTTGGCTATTTTAGGACATTTTTCTTCATATGTTTTCTGAGATGCGAATAATATGGAAGCGAAGTGTTCTTTCTCTTTCTCCTTTAGGTCATTTTTTAATTTTTTTTTCAGGTCAACAAAATCCGAGCCCTGCATATTACATTTTTGGGTTATATTTTAGGTCATTTTTCTGGATTTTTTCGGTCATTTTTTAAATATTTTCAGGTCATCAAAATCCGGGCCCTGGTCATGAGTTTAAACCATTGCCACTAACATTAAGGGGTGAACTGCCAACAAGCATTTGTTGTAGGCAAAGTGGCACTGGGGCATGTTTTCTTCGACTGCTTTGGTTCCCCCCTCCAATTCGCATTCCTTCAATTACACTATACTGCTCATTACACCATCCTTACCCGGGACCGGTTCGGTAGGTCCACTAGTGAGGGATGTGGACCCAAGTCCCACTCCAAGCCAGGATGAATAAAAACAACTGCAGCAGCCACAAACTGGGAGGATCTCTCTTTAGAAACATATAGTTATTCGGTTGTCTGTTAGATTTCCTACCTCTTCTATTACTCAGAGGTTCATCACCGTCGTATAAGGATACGACACTGAATCTTCGGCTTCCTTAAAAGGCTGAGCCACTGCCAGCATCTCAAGGAGTCTGTGGAGTTGGTTATGGGACATACGTTTATTTCTTCTGTGCGTATGTTTCACGACCCACTTTTGTGTAAAATAATGGCCGTGGATCTTCGCAGAATAAGGTTTAAGTTCCTCCTGGCCCCCTAGTACCACAACGTGACGGCGCGTACGGCCGTGGAGGTAAAATGTCATGTATTCTTAATCTCGACAGTGGAAGCGAGTCATCTCGGATCAATGACCACAAGGATCGGTTCGGATAAGGGACTGGATAGAACTCAGTCCCGGCCAAACGTGGCGAATGTGAGAAATACCGGTACTCCGGCCGATTGTCGAACATCCGGAAAAATAATTTGGCTTATTACACCATTCCATTTCATTAGGGCGTAAATAATCTTGAGTACTAAGTTTAGGAACATAGAAAAGCGAGACAGTTATCGCTGAACTTAATTAATTAAGCACCACGCCATGAAGATATGTGAGGGAGTGGAGACATTGCTCCATCTTTACGTTCCTCGGCACCAGACGGAGGCGAGTGGTCAGCTTCACGCCCCTGCCGCTTTATCCTCTGAGAAACAGCCTCCAGTATCCACTGTGTAGTTGGTTGGGTGCGCCTCGAAGCCGGTCTGGACGTTATAGAGAAGAGGAAAGTTACAAATATAGTATTACTTCGAATTTAAGACACGTCTAGTTTTTGAATGTGGGTTTTGGGATAAAAATTAGAAAGCTGCACATTCGTTGAATTTAGGACGCACCTCAAATTTTCAACGGGAAAAAGTGTACAAAATGTGCGTCTTATATTTAGAGTAGTACGACACGTTTCATACATTATACGGAAGGTTTCGTTCTCTTGGATGCTGTGCGAGCCCACGGGTCAGCTGCGTGGGCCAGTAGCCATAGGCGGCAGTAGCAGTGTCGAGTTGTAACAAGTTTCCATGTGCCTTGTCTGGCCGAGGGTGCGGATGGGTCAGTCGTCAGAACAAGTGTGCCAGCTCATCTGGAACTATGAAACGACGTCGATGTTCCCAAGTTTCTTCCTTACAATCGGACACGGTTCTGTCTGTTCGGCTCGGGAGTGATATGCGATAATGCGTTTTATTCACGCTATACGGCCCCATGGTCAGCCCATTATCGCACGGTCTGTGTCATTACACGGAGACAACGAAGAACACATTCATGCCCACATAACGGGAGTCCGCGACGGCCGCGCGAATATTAAGACACGTGACTACTGGGGCTGTATTTTATAGACATTGCAATAATAATATTAATTCGCTTTACGTTGTACAAGTTCAGTGTTTTTTAGTTTCTTGGAGTGGGGTGAGACTGAGTCCACTTGGTACGTCGGCCACTAACTGGCCTATTGTACCAGCCCCCGGATGTCAGATGATAAATGTGTAGCAGTTGGTGGAATGAGAATTGGCAAGGGAAACCAAAGTACTCGGAGAAAACCCGCTTCAGTGCCACTTCGTCCACCACAAATCCCACATAAGATGACGTGGGCTCGAACCCAGGGCGCCGAAGTGGGAAGCCGGCGACTAACCGCCTCAGCTAAGGCACGGTCAGTTATATAAGTTGAATTCAGTGCTTAGCATCCGAACTTAAATCAGTTTATCATGAGAAACCGCGACGGTCTGTGCAAAAGGCTGCCGCTACAACAACGTATCATTGCGATAAATGAATATTATTGTTGCGCAAGTTTCCCACAAATTGAGGAGCTGTTTTCAAAATGCACGAGCAGGAATGAAATAACGAAATACCTCTGGAGAATTTACTCTTTTTATTACCTTACAAAAGAACAGTTCTAACGTCTGCATATAGGTAACAGTGAGATTCTTTCACGATTAGGAAGAAGCCAGCTAGGCGTTGCTCAGAACAACAGGGGATGGTTGACGATAGTTTGGGCAAGAAAAGAAATGGCAGAAGAGAACGGGAGAAAGGAGGGAATGAAATAAAGGCATAGAGAAACGGACAGAGGTGTGGAAATGTTCTAGCACGAAGGAAGACGAGGAAGAGGAGGACAGAAGGGGGAGATAGGACGAAGTACAAGGGACAAGAAAGCAGTGCCGTTGTTAGAAAAAGGAATAAAGTTGTGAAAGGAATAAAGAAATTACAGTAACAACGTCCGAAAGCCGGAATAGCGAAATCTGACTGTCATTGCTAGGCATCGACTGGGTAAACACATTTCCACTGCAACGAATACGCAAGCAACAATCGAGCAACTTCCGTTGCTATGCAGCTGCGCTGTGAACACGCCTTCCCAACAGAAGACAGGCTCTTTTTTTCTGCGCGGTCCATGCAAAGTGGTTATGAAGAAGAGGTTATTTCAGCATGGTCGGTTAGAGTCGAGTTTCTAGAAGCCAACCTGCCGGGATATGAGCTTGGCCGCAGAGGAATTGAGTGGAGTCTTCGAAATTGACAGTTATAGAATAACGAGGAAAAAAATTAGGCTGTGGAAAAGACTTAATGTGTGATTTGAAGTTACAGTGAGACTTATAAATCCGTTGCCAGGATACGGCTAGTGAAGACCGAGAAACCTAGTGCGTATGTAACGGTGAACTGCAAAGTGTGTAGATCAGCGGTAGCGCTGTACTGCCTATAGTCCCGAGTTGTGTGTGTGCTGTTAATAAATCAGTCATCCGACCCAAAACTCATCTATAGTCTGCCCTACGCGTGATGACATTATTGTCCATTTTTGACGGGTGATGTGCTAATAGTAATTCGCCTGTAGTAGAATTGCATTTTAAGCGCGCTCTGCTGTTGTATCTACGTATACAAGGTCAGTCTGTTTCACTTCCAAATTGCGTATTGCAGAGGAAGTTCATATTGAGGTCGAAAACGCATCCTCCTATATCTACGGTACGGTGTAAAACCCAGAGTATTTTCTGCCGTTACTAGGATGTTGCGGGAATCCAAATTGCATTCTGCTTTTGCTAGAATACGGGAGGAAGCCGAGACTAGGATTTTGGGGAACGCAGACTGTCTTTTTCCTTTAGCTGCGGTACGATGCCAAATCCAGACTATTTTCTGTCGTTGCTGTTATATGGGAGAAAACCTAGATTATCATCTGCCGTTACTAGGATACGACTGGAAATCCAGAGTATCGCCTGCCATTGCTAGGCAAATCAGAGGAACGATGGTAGGACGAACGTGTATATAGTCCCTATGCTTAACTAATTAAGCACTACTACATGAAGGCGTATGGAGAATGGATATGTAGATCCACATTTTCTTGACCTCGGCATTAGCTGGAGGTGAGTAGCCAGTTTCACGCCCCGGGGAAAGAGCCACCCTACCCATTTGATAGTCTGGGTGGGCCCAAGAGCCTGTCCGGACGACGTGGAGAAGAGAAAATTCTTGATCCTACCGGGACTCGAACTTCCGACTTCTCGGTCGTTTGGCCCGTAGCCAATCGCTATACCGACTGCGCAATGGAATGGGAAGCGATTGTGACATAAAAGACGGACTGAGATGAAGGTACGAAAGAGCAGAGGTTAAGGAGCTCTATTAAATAGAGGGAAAGTGAGGAAGGAAATTATGATAGGACGGACGACAGACGGAAATACGTAGCGGAGGAAGAAAGGATGTAGACAAGAATACAAAAGAGATTATTGGATGGAAGGTCGAGGGTCGGGAGTTCGCATCCTGGTAGGGGCAAGGTTTTTCTCCTCTCCACATTATCCAGACAGGCTCCGGGGCCCACACAGTTTCCTATCCAGTGGGTACCGAGGACCTTTTCCTGGGGATCAAGTGACAATGGCATGAAGCTGACCCCTCAGTTCAGCTAGTGCCGAGATCAAGAATACGTGGATATATGCATCCATTCATTCCCTTATGCTCTTCATGACGTAGTGCTTAATTAGTTAAGCACAGGGACAACTTGCCTGTATAGAAAAGAAAGAGAGAAATTATATTTCTGCATCAAATTTGACAGATGGTGTAAGTAACTGCCTCAGACAACATAATAAGCCCTGCAGGTGACGGAAATTTACAGACACGTACATTGCAATGAGGTCAGTACTTCATGGTACCGCTGCCGGCCATATGTCCGCTCTCAATTTATGTTAACAAATACCCTCTTGCGTGTAGTGCAGCCAGTATTTAATACTCTGTACCTGTCGCCTCCCTTTGCTCTAAAATACGTTAGGCGTGCTAACATTTTTCAGTCTTGTGCCCTGTACTAAACACTGAACTAATATCATTTGCTGTACCCAGTTAGCGCTCATTCGTTTTGCTATATCATTACATTGAAATGCAGTGTGATGTTGAGGCTCGGAAAGGTCGCCTTCGATTTGCTCCGTTCTTCAGACTTCTGTATCAGACAAGGTTCATCACAGATGTGTTGTGAGATTTTGCAACCAAATTTTGCATGCAGTAAACCTTATTCGTTCTATATGGACCGTCCGTCTTATCCTTGAGTTAACCACTCTTAGATGAATGACTCGGAGCAGGACACGTAGCACGAGTAGAAGAGAAGTGCAGTCGAAACATTGGCCAAGGAACGTGAAGGAAAGAGATGTTTAGAAAGTATGTGTAAATTGGATGATAATATTTTAACGCGTTTGGCTTGGTAATCGGAGTTATTGAACGGTTTAACAAACAAATTGTGACTGCACTTTACAAATCACTGTTACACCCAGAAGACACAGACTAGTGTTCTCAGTCTCTTACAGTCTCCACTAGCCGTTGCTTGGTAGCGGCTATAACCACGGACCTACCTCTGGTTTACCGAACTGTCCCCGGCCCCAGCGATCAGCTTCTAACAGTGACAGCTCACAAGGACTTAACCGCAGCAGCCCTTTAACTAACCCACTCACTCGCCAACCAACTCTCCACGAATTCCACTCTGTCCACATAACCTGCTTATAACATCTCGGCACCGACCGCGTAGAAAACCGCTCCTATTTTGCAGTGCCATTGTTGCGTTCATGTCTTGGTGTTGCCGTTGCCTAGCAACGTGTCTACATGCCACAGTATGTATTGTCACGATTTAGGGGTGTGACTTAGACGAGGTATGGATTGGTGAATTGGATTTATTGACCACCTACTTCAAGTACGTGTAATTTGGGCGCTATCTCTGATTTAAACACTTTACAAGTTACTACACGGCTAAGCGTTTTCCTAGCTTTTTGTGTCTCAAAGAACCTACCATATGTATACGATTATATAATAAAATTGTGAAGGCGCCAGGCAGAAGTCATACAAAATCATGAGAATGAACTTGTTCGTGGTATATGACAAAGCGAAGCCAGACATGGAAAATATAAGAGGCTTAAACTTGGCGGTGGTTAAGCTTACGACCGTTCAAGTAACTAACCTGTTATTGTAGCATAAGCTACATAAGATAGGCATGATCTGTTATGCAAAGCCTGTACTGACAGAGGACTTCTGTATAGTGCAACAGGATTATTTAGTTGAAAAGTAAAAATGTCTGGTCGTGGGTCTCAAGGGGCTTGTCGCCAAGACGAAGCGATTGGCGATAAACCGCCAGTCGTAAGGTAACTTGACTTTGACAGCTTCGTTCAGTTATGAGACGGTGGCCAGCCGGCAGTGGCGTGAGCGCGGAAGCTGAAGAACTGCCACTGTTAGAAACTGTTGCCAGGAAACAGCTAATGGGGACTGTAAGAGACTGAGAACGCTAGTCTTTATGCTGTAGTGATTTGTAAAGTGTGGAGATTAGCGATAGCGCTATAATTAAGTTTAGTCATGTCGCGTGTTAAAAGTGGTAAATACACCGAATCACCAATCCAAACCCCGTGTATTGTCAGTCACATGACAATACTGTATGAACGCCCGAAACAATCATAATGAAAACTGATATATATGAGGCAATCTCAACGGTGTGCCTCATAAATTAGTCCCATCAGTAATACCAGCACTGCAGCCTCACAGATTGTACTGCTTTATTGACTTCATTATGCGTACATACTGAAGTTTTCTTTACACTTGTATCAGATGTTAAAATTACAGGGACTCCGCAGCAGGGTCCAGATCAGTTCTAGCAGGTGTTGTAAAGGTAGAAAAGTGAAATCCCTGTGCTTGCTTAGTTAAGCACTGTGCCATGAAGACATGTGGGAGAGTGGGAGATATAGGTCGATGTTTCTTGACCTCGGCACTAGATGGAGGTGAGCGGTCAGCTTCACGTCCTGGCCCCTGGCCCCCGGTGCCCATTGAGTAGGAAGGAGGATGGGCTCCAGAGTCAGCCAAAACGCTGTAGCAGGCATTGTGTGTTTCTGAACCGCAGTAACTGGCGACATTCTTTCTTTCAAGGGCTTGTGTACAGCAGGCTTCAGGTTGGTTCCATGTACTTGCTGAACCGGTTTTACCTGTAGCCTTAGATGGAGTGCGTCTAGGGGACGGCCGCAGTGTCTTCTTCGCTAGCCATTATCATAGCCTTGTTGCTGCAGCAGTAACAGAGGTGAAGGATAAAGTGTCACGAAGTGCCTGTATTTCGTGAAGTGGCGTGCTTTCTCTCCTTCATCTTCTTCGGTCGCAGTTTGTGGAACAGAAAGACAACTACTAAGTCTCTGTAGACGTGCTGAGGAAAAAAGGAAAATATTGCTCTGCGGTTTGAAGGATAGTGGCGTAATTGTTTACACATACGACACAATTAGCAGCCATACCACAATATGTTACGTAAATGATTCAGACGTACATGACTATTAATAAGCACAGTTTTGCTGTAAGGCTGGCTTATACGTTTGTGATGTTTCATGATCTCATAAACATGCGAACTTTTTAGGAACATTTTTGATATGGCGTACATTTACTGAAATAAATGAAAAATGACAGCGCAGTATTATGTGTGTCACCAAACTTTATGGCATCTATGTGGGGATTGCGTGGGCAGGACATGTAGCACGATTAGGGGAGACGAGGAATGCATATAGGATAATGGTGGGAAAGTCAGAAGGAATGAGACCACGGGGAAGACCAAGGCGTAGGTGGGTGGACAATGGATCTGAGAGAGATAGGATGAGATGTTATGGATTGGATTGATCTGGCTCAGGATTGGTACCAGTGGATGGCTCTTGAGGACACGGTAATGAACCTTCGGGTTCCATAAAATGCTGGGAAATTGAGTAGCTGCATAATTGGCTCCTCCAGAAGGTCTCAGCTCCAGGAGTAAGTACGTGAATCTATATGCAACACATGAATACCAACCTAGAGGTCGATGGGAGGATAATATTAGAGAAATAGGATGGGCTGGACTGAAGTCATCTTGTTCAGGATAGTGCAGTGCTGGGCTCTTGTGAACACGACAATGAATAAAACGCTGGGAAATTTGTAGATCAGCTGAGCCACCGTTGGCTTCACAAGATGGACGGTAAGAGGTAAAGGTAAAGCTAAAGCTGTCCCTGTGCTTAACTAATTAAGCATTACTCCATAAAGGCGTATGGGGGAGTGGATGTATAGAACACATTTTCTTGACCTCGACGCTAGTTGGAGGTGAGTGATCAGTCTCACACCCCGACCGCTTTATCCCTCGGTACCCATTCACTAGGAGGCTGGATGGGCCCCAGAGCCAGTCTGGACGACATGGAGGAGAGACTTTTTTTCTACCGGGACCGGAACTCTGACCCCTCGGTTGTCCAGCCCTTAGCCAGTCGTTATGCCGACTGCCCTGTACCAACGCCAGTACTTTCCTTAATCAGAGTGCTTTATTGTGACCGACAGGACTTCGTGTGATTTTGTTTTTAACTTGTCGTTGCTTGGGCACCGATCTGCTGGACTATTAGTCCGGTTGTAATTCATTGATCCAGAGAGACCGACCTTTGAGTTTGCCGCATGTTCCGCGATGCCGGTAGATTTCCAGTATTTATTCGTTTTACATTCGAGTCTGATAATTTCTATTTACACGCGATGTGCTTGAAGCATGTTTTCAGATAACTTTTAAAAGACATACAGTCTATCAGCATTTTAAATTATGGCATTTAATACGCGTTATGTCAGGTACAGTCTTTAAGTGGGCTCTTCCTCGGATTTTGTACAGCCCAGCAACGTAATGTGGACTTTTGCAGATGCCATGAATAGTCAAGAGTTCTGCGTCACTGAACTGGTGTTTTGCATTCTGTAATCTACGTCACATATGGGCAAATATTAGCAGATTACGTTTTTCTCTGACCTTTGTATAGTGTGGCATGGTTGAAACGTTAGTATTTCAGTACTATAGGCTATGCTTAAGACGAGGAGCGGGATTTTGTTGTTTCGAAAGGACTACGAGGAGAGTCTTTGAACAGAAGGGAGAGGCCGTAGCAGGACTGGGACCATGTCGAATGGGGAGCTTCGGAATTTGTACTTGTCTGTAAATATGAGGGCTACCCAGTCGAAGAAGAGAGAGAGAGACGGGTGGGGTTTAATCAAATCAAATGAGCTTGACGCATGCAGGATAAATTAAAAATGCATACAGGATTTTAGTCGAAAAACCCAAAGTGAAGAAATACGTGGGCAGTATTGCCCTAGATTGGAGTTAAGATCAGATGAAATAAATTAAATTAAATTAAAGAGGTAGGCTTTAAACAACAGTTGTACACTGACGTCGACCGCGGCATAGGGCATACAAGGCTGCCCGTTCTTCCTCACAGTTTCTGTCACAGATGGATGTGTTGCCCGTTTTCTGTTTAAATAGGTGTCCGGGCAAGTGACAGTATCACACAAATTGCTGTGTCACTTACCTGACTTGGTTTATTTCAGTTCCAGCATTGCCACACTTACTTCAGCAGAGTGCTCCTGAAGGAAATATTACCACTTGATGGAGTGACTGTAGACGACATTTGGATTGGTAGTCGGATTTGGCACTTTAACGCACAACCAGTGACTGCACTTTACAAATCACTGCCACACATAGACAAACGTTCTGAGTCACGATTTTCACTGCCCTGCTAACACCGCTCTTTTCCAACCCGCCTTTGCTTGTATCGGCGCAGTCGGAATGGTGCTATCCCTGCTACACCTGTTTCTACCTTAGGAGAGTGTATGATGGCCACTGGAAGTTGTCCTCACAGATCAAACTAAGGAAGATCGGTATAGGTACGGGAAACTAGCTGGGTCGGTTTGCATGAGTCTCAGGGTAGCGATGCCGAAGAAAGCGTTTTTCTGAGAGTTGAGCCAATTGACGTTTATTCACCTGCTAATTCACCACACTGTTAAATTAATGTATTCTTAGCTTTAAGTTACAGCGTTACACTATCGGCTAGCTATGCCCCGGAGCGTGCAAGGGTCACGTCCGTTCAGTTCGGAATATTGTGAAAGTCTCTCCTTTTGTGGAATGGCTTGCACCCCCACGCCGGGAATTCGAAAGATGGTGTTGACATATACATTTTCATCCCATCTTCCGTAGGAAGCTTGAACGAGGCAACCCAATCATACTGGCTCTCATTCACAGGCAATTGTAACAAGCTCTGACCTGTCCTTTTAGGCGCGTCCGGTTCCCTGTAACCGAGCTAAATTTATAGACTGATCGTAAATGTCATAACTCCGGACTTCTTGTTTCTGCCAGAATCTAGAAATTTTCAACACAAACACCGTATTGCACGACCCAGGCGATGAAATACGATATTATAGATCACGATACATTTCCAGTAATACCGAAACATAAGACTTTTGGAATTTAAATTACCGAGAATTAATTAGAAATAAATTTCACGTTCATCTATAATCATCCAAATAAATAAGGGCTCAGAATGATCAGCGTCACTGCTTTGTAGCCGCTTCCAACCGTGGACCATCCTCATGCTCCGGGTTCCCGAACTGCCCCTGGCCTCAGCTACCAGCTGCTGCAACTCCCAACTGATGCCTGCATACTTGTACTCTTTCTCTCTCGAGTGACACTCTAGTAGACTGACTACTAATGGGAGCTGGTCCTCGTTATATTGCCTTGGCACGGGCTGCATAGAGAACACCACGTCCAACAGTTCTTCCACTGTTGCATGGCTACGTTGCTTAGCGATGGCTCTGGTATTTTTGTGTGTTTACGAAGCTGTTGCATAGCAATGGACGTGTTTGCAGAACTGTTCCCAAATAACGGCTGTCTACTGCCTTCACAGTTCTTGCTTTGAGCAGACATGCCATATTATGAAGTTTATTGATCATCCAGGCTCAGGTGACCCTCTTAGGGACGCTTTCCGAGATGCCACATTTTATGCCGGTTTCATTCCCCTCACAAACGTAAGGGTTGATGCGGTAATTGTCAGGTGCTGATGTCTCAGCAGTATTGTCTGGCGGAGTATGAATTTCTTTATATTTTTATAGCTCGTATCCATATTCTGTTCTGTTGGAACAAGTTGAGATGGCATATGATTTTGTCGGAAATACCGTGGCATCTTTGCACCGTATCCCCCCCCCCCCCGCACCAGCGGCTTCTTTGGTATCGGCCCTCCTGTGTACCAGTTTAGGTACCCATTTTTTGCCTACCTGAAACCGGACTTTCCTATTAATTTCTGCCAGGAAATCAGACCGTTAGTGGCTTGAATACTTGTGTTTACTGTCTCAACCTCTTTTAAGATGGGTTCCATCAGAATCAGTCGAGCCCAGGTTGGGCCAGTAGCTCGTGTGGATACGACAATGAATTTTCGAGTTCCCCCAAAACTCTGATAATTTCATGACTACCTAGGCTTTTGAAGAAGGGCCGTGCTCCATGGAGCTGTCGTGAGTTTGTAGGTTTTAGGTTAGCATCCACGCCGAAGGGCAAATGAAATTAAACTCGTGCGCTCGTGAACTCGTTTAAATGCCATTCATATTATTGTCACACAGGAAACACGTATATTTATTGTTCGAGTCACGTGTGTAATAATCCCAGCCTGGCAACATTGCTGCTGGCTTCGTTTGCCGATTACGAGAGAGAGAGAGATAGAGGTTTGGCGGTGCAACAGCAGACCTGGGGGTTCGTGTTGTATCTCTGTCTTTCTCCCTCCCCCCTAACGTGTCTCGTCGAGTTGCCCCTCCCTCAGTCTTGAATAACGATCCACCTCGTGCATCCTGTAAGCGAATGAAGCTTTCCCCACGATGGAACGAACGGACGGATGGACAAGGCGGACGTCAGTAGTTCGGTTGGTATTGCAGCACGGCTTCGCGGGTGCGGTATGCTGCCAGCATTAACCAAGGTGACTCAACGGACAAAATACTTTGCAAAGCGGTCTCTCTATCTCTCTCTCGAGCCTGTTGAGGCCGCGGAGTCACAGTATGGTATTAACGCCGCTGGTGGGTAGGTGTGTTTGTGTTTATCGTTCTGGTTTTCGTATTTTTTTGGTCGATAAAAGGCGTTTGGTCATGAAAGAGCTTTAACGGTACTTCTTGCAGTAAAAGTGCGGCAGAGAAGATGTGTATTGTGATTTTGAACTCTTGTCACGCTTGTGGATTTAATTGCTACAGAACGTTTGTCCTGTAGTTTTTCCTGTTTATGGTAAACCCATAGTGTGGGTGGCATCACATGTCCACGTTTTGAGGGTTCGGTGTAACGAGAGATTTTCAGGATATTGGAGAGTTTTCTTACACGATTATATTGCACAAAGAGTGGAATGTTGTGGTTGGTATCACTTTTATGTAGAACATTAGTATTAAGAACGCTTAGATTTTAAGTTTATGCAGGGCGTAATGCAATTAAGAATTTAGCTTGCGGTCACATGTGTACAGTACCGAACGACAGGAGAAGATATTCGAACCTTGCAGTCGTTGTGTGTGCAGGATACATATACATCTTCTGGATGCATGATAACGAAGAACCAGAGAACGGTACGGAATATTTGCAGTGTGTGTGTATATTCTGCAACTTCTTTGACTCCGCAAGTCGTAATGAAGTGTTAACAAGGAAGAAATGTGCTTACTTGGAAGATGCAGGCAACATTATGTTTATCTCTTACAACGTTAAAACAGCGTTTAACAAAATATGACCTTGGGTTGCGTTCTCTGGCTTTACAAAAACCAACTGTCGGCAGCTGCACCGTAGTACAACTTCCCCCACACCTCACTTCATGTATCAGCTCTTTCTCATCCCCACCCTTCTTCCTCTTTCTGGATGATGTGGGGTGCGTGCGTGGCAGTTGAAATGTTGCTGTGGAACAAAGAGAGTAACTCTGCCTGCTGAGACGTGGCAGTAAAAGTGTTCGATCTTATAGTTTTAACACGAAGATGGCAAATCGCGTTTACTTTCATTGTTATTGGAAGAAGTGTGTGACCAGTGTATGTGAACGTACATTTGGTGATTTTAATTGGTGATATTTGCAAGCGTCCTTTGCCCCTTAGCTGGTCATGGCACTGTTGCCCGAAATTGCTCTCAGTTCTGCAGGCCCAAGGTATATAGGAAGACTCCAGTCAGTTACTTTTTCAAGTGGTAAATCAGGGCGGCTTCACAGAGATAAGCAGTGTGTTGGATAACAGGCGATAGTGAAGTGAAAGTATGCAGCTGGGCGAAACCGTGATCCTTTTAGTACACCTCATGAGCATCGTGATAAAAAGCGGGTATTTAAAATCAGAGAAGCTTAGGCCGGCGACGGGCATGCCTCTTCTAAGTAAGGTAAAAACGGCACTACGCCATGAAGGCTTATGGCGGAGAGGATGTATAGATCCACGTTTTCTTTACCTCGGCACTAATTCGGGGTGAGTGGACAGCTTTACGCCCCGGCCGCTTTACCCCCGGGGTAACAGCCCCCGGTACCCATTGTGTACACGAGGTTGGGTGGACCTAGAGCCGGTCTGGAAGACACGGAGAAGAAAAAATTCTTGACTAGCCTCTTCTAAGTACCGAGACAAAACCAACGCCAATATTGATCCTTTTGTTCTGCCCAGAGGTTTTTTAAGCGAGCTATACCCGTTTCATTTGTCACCAAATCCCCCGTAAGCACAATTCATGGTCACTGCTTTACATCCACCAGTCATTCAAGTTCTCTTAATTGCAACGCCACACTTTTTTTTATCCAGCATATAATGAATTCTCCGTATCCACTGATAAGTATTTAAGAAATATGGATTGTGGAAACTTAAACACACCGTCGGGAGGGATATTCTTGTGGCTCATAGGTGGCTTATCTCTTATCGGGGGAGAAGGCATAACACGAGTTTATGTTTCATAAATGAAGGGGGGAGTGTTTTCAATGTACAGTAGAGCCCCTCGGAATTTCCACGGTATGCTCAGGTCTGAGGGGAGGGTGCACCTTGCCTGCAAGACACCGTTAAAGGTGCTCATCACGATCAGTGAACACACAAACTTGTTCGCAGCGTCCGGATTGAGCGCAAACCGAGGATTGTACTTTTAGCAGAATTGCTTGAAAAGTTAATTGCCCGAACTTCTTTTCGCAGTTAAGACGAAGTGTGTAGGGGTGATTCAGTCATTTCTGTTCAGTTTTATTTCAGTTCTTGGTAGTAACTGTCTGCCCTCGGCGATTAGAAATCGCAGCTGTACACAATTTATAATGTGCATGAACGGAAGAGGAACCAAGTTCAAGGAATTTTAGGGGACGTAAGCAGTTGGTCGTGAAGGGGGGGGGGGTCTTCACACATTAATTTGTGAAATGAATTGAGAACGGAAACGGCAACCTCTTCCAAAATTAAATAAAATTTGAGAGCGTGGTTGGTTGAGGCACTATGATACAAGCCGGAAGGTCGCGGGTTCAAGTCCCGATGAGGTCATTTGATTTTTATCAGTTGACTTAATTCTTCCGGGCGCACAATGGCCCTGGGGTTGACTCAGCCTCTAACAGAAATGAGTACCAGGAATTAATTAAATAATTTTCCTGAGGAGTAAAGCGCGGCCGGCGCGTAAGGCAAACAACTTTACCGCCATCTTTGAGCCTATTGTCTAGATCAGCCGTGTCAAACATGCGGCCCCCATAGCCACATAATGCGACCCTCAACTTTTAGAGCTAATTGATATTAAAATCAATATTAAAATTTTAGTAGAAATATTTTTTGTAAAGACAATTTTCCAACAGACCAGAAGACAAGAAGTCTCACGCAGACATAAATTATCAGGCTGCAGGAAATTCAATGTTTTGCTATTTCTAACATAATTTCTTGTGTAATCTCTCTTTTTACATATTGAAAAGCTGTTTGATACTTGTCAAAAATGGCATTATCTTGCTTTTTAAAACTGTAAGATATGTGACTTTAGGTAATTATATTGAAATTATTCCTAAATAATAAATATAATTAAATTTCCTTGTATCAAAATCTAATGTATATTTCTATCTTGAAGTACGGCCCTGGTCTATTATTTATAGGGCTGAAATGGCCCTCTGTACAAGTGAGTTTGACATGCCTGGTCAAGATAATGTCTGACCTTCAACGCCTCACAACCCTATGGGATACAGGGTTATAGGGATAGCTTTACTTTTACGCGTTAGTAAGACCAATAGAGACGCAGTATTCGCAAGTTTGTGCGTGCTGTGCAGGGGTCGGCACTTACTCCGTGTTATTTGCGACCTTAAGTGCGCAAACCGACAGGTTCGTTATTACCTGGGCCTTGGCGAACCTCTCCACACTCCACCACTAGCGCCTTGGAATGTAATGCACAACTCTCGCCTCGCGGATCTGGGTTCAAGGCCATATTGGGTCTTATGGATTAATGATGACAAAGTTATGTTGTTTGATTATTTCGGGATCTTATTTCGCCTAACCATTTTGTATTATGACCAGGTTACAGGCTGGTCGACGGGAGTTCTCTCCCTATTCTCCCATCCCATTTGAACATGGATTACATGAAATACGGGGGATTTCGTGAGCAGCTGAGGCGGTTTGCTTTTCAACAAAGTTCATGGACTTAATAGGACGTGTTTATGTATCGGGGACCGATAAAATTCCCGCAGGAACGGATCACTGTGGGCATTATCGATCGTGAAGCAGGGACACACGCAAGGAGTGCTGCTTGTTATCTGTGTTATGATTCATGTCCCAAGTTACTTGATGCAGCTGTCAGTCACTGCACACAGATCCTAGATGTACTGTACGTAGCCTTCGGAAAGGCATCCCTTCTAAGCACTGGAGAGGATAAATTCTATTTGCATACTTCTTTTTCATACGGCACGGACCGCATAAGAAAGGATGTGTCCAACAGTTTTCCTGTTGCGTGCGTGTTCCTTTCTGCAGTAACGTTTTATTTACCGAGCCGTTGCCCGACAGTTATAGGGAGATACATATATAGACAGACTAACGGGTGGGATTTATGAACACGCCGTTGAGATGGACTCAGGTGCCATGATATACATACCGAGTTTCATTAAGATTGGTTCAGCCATTCAAAAATTGTTAGGGGGAATTTTTGTATTGCTAGTGGGGTGGGGACTAAGTCCCTTGTACTGCGGCCAATTCTGGCCTATTGTACCAGCCCCAGATGATAGGTGAGGGTGATTGTGGAGCAATTGGTGGAATGAAGATTGGCAGGGAAAACCGAAGTACTCGGAGAAGACCTGCCCCAGCGCCACTTTGTCCACCACAAATCCCGTTTGACTAGACCCGGGATCGAACCCGGGCCGCCGCGGTGAGAAGGCAGCGACTAACCGCTTGAGCTATGGCGCGGCCCAAGTAAGATGTAAGTAGCGAATATGGGCACAGTTTATCTTGTTCAGGAAAGGGTCTAAAGGCACCCTGATGCGAACGCGACATCGAGAGCTATTACAGATTCCGTGAATATTTCGACCATCTGAACTAGTATCAGCAACTCAAAAAGGGCCCTGCTCTGTGGAGTTAATGGAGTTTGCAATTTAACGGCCAGTAGTGTAGTGTTGGTACGTACATGCGTTGGACACACGAAGCAGCATGCATAGAAATATGCATTGCGGTACATAAATTGTACAACAATTTACATGATGTATGCAAATTTGGGAGAGGTACCAAACGCAGCAGCAGTATTTGGAATCCAGAGAAGCAGATGACAGTGTAGCATTAAACTTGGTGTTGGGGAAGACGGGTTGGTGTGGCAGGAATTGGTTTGGGGTTAAGTTGTACAGCGGTAGGCTTTGTTGCGGACGGCGTTGAATATCTCCGTTCCCCCTGCTCTAACTGCATCCTGTACTGAATCCACATTCTCGCATTGCCGTCTTAATATGCAAGAGCAGTTTGTTTATCCGACCTTTTGTTTAAGCAGCTACCAACAGAACGTCCTAAGTCAAAAGTTATGTAATATGTAACCGCAGTGAGGTCATGGATTGCTAGTATGTGGCGGACATTGTTCTGAGTATAAAAGAAACCCACGTAAACAAATTGTCTTCTAACATGTAAACTGTAAACATATTGTGTGTACCGACAACTGACTTATTGCTGCTGACTGTGGCTCTGATAAACGACAGACCCGTCCTCTCGTCAGAGAGTCCGTCCCACATGGACAGGACAGTTAACTGTCAAACAGGAACTAAATGGGTCTCGACACCAAGACAGACCGACCGACCGTCCGTCAGTCGCAGTGTGACTTTGACATAACCGAAGTACTAATTTTGTGTGTGTGTGTGTGTGTGTGTGTGGGGTGGGGTTATTTTAAAATGAATGTATCTACAGAGGTGACCTTGTGATTTAGACTGCAAATCAAGGTAACGGTTACAGTTTGTGGTACCCTTGCGTACACAGATGGGTAGATAGGGCGAATCTAGACGGCTAGGCTGTGTTACAAAAAGAGCTCCATTAGCCAAAGATGGGAAACTGTGAAACACATAGACCGGGTAACCGAGTGGCTGGCACGTTTGGATGAACTTCTTGTCTGATATTACAGATACTCCAGGTTTCTGAAGTTTCCGGAAGTGATATTCTGGATTCGTCGCGCTGCTTATCTCCAGGGTCTCGGTTAACTGATGCTGCACTATCCGTGTTGTGAGTTATGTGGATGATATGCTTCCATGTATCTAATATGATTAAAGAAATTCGGTGGCTGACAAGTAGCAGAAACAAACTAACAACATGCACTGTTTGATCACACACACACACCTCGGAACTGTAAGCACCCATCTTTGACTAGCGTTAGACAAACCGGGTTTCACGTGACAACTGAAAACGTACTGTTTTCAATATTGGTAATACATTCAGACTAAAACGAATATGCGACAGGCTAAAACGTAGAAACTGTCAGCTGAGCCTTTGTTTTTGTTTTCCATTTTTATGCCCCCTCGTTCTATTTACGTGTGTTTCAGTGAGTACCGTGCATTGTAATAAAATATGAATAGGTTTTTATTATTAAAAACCGCATTTTGTTATCAGGCATAGTGAATAGGCGCTCGTTATTAAAAACTGTATTATGTTCTTATATGCATGGAGTAGGCTTTTACTGTTAGAAACTGCATTTCTTTATACGTTCCGTAGTGTCTTTTGCAGTTGGTGAGCATACCGACAGGCAAATGACGCCTTTCGGCTAACTTGTTATACGTTTCATATTTGCTGGTACATAGGCCTTTGGACCTTGGCTAAAATCGAGCGTGAGAGTATCGGCAGACATTTTNGGGCATAGACAGGTCGAGTGGTTTCGTGACAGTTTTTGTGGGTGTGGGGGGGGGGGGGAGTCAGTAAATGGGTCGCAAATGGAAGTAGAACAGCCACAATTGACATAATAGGTTTTCTATGTGTATCACTAGGTAGCAAACGCACGTGCGCATATTTAGAGGTAGGTTTCAGTATTCAGAATGGCGACCGTCCTGCTAAGTATATCTTCTCCTTCTCCTTCAGCTGCATACTGCAAAAGATGTTGCAAGGACAGATCAGTTTGGTTCATTTTTTAATCGATACTTCAGTTCTTTGGGCACCAGCAGTGCGCACGCTATCCAAAACTTCAAAAGATCATTCATTATGCACGCTAAACCATGGGCACACCCTCGTGCATTTGCTACACTGCCTATCGTTATTCTCCTGTCAGCTAGAATCAACTCTTCCACCCGCTGTACAGTTACTTCTGCCGCAATCTCGTCGGGGATAATCTGCCACTTTCGAACGTTCTTGAGAGAATTTCTCGACCCAATTGTGACTCGCTGTATACATTAAACACTATCCACCGTAAACAGGAAAATTTTCTTTACAAATGTCCTTTGCAATACGTCCTTTTGCCCACAACAACCGCGCAACAGAACGTTCGACATCCACCTTACCCCTCGGAATTAGCCTGTAGTGACTTCTGTTTGGTCCTTTTAAATGACACCGTGGTGGCAAACGTTTTTTCAGTTGACGAAGAGGTTGAAACGGAGGTGCGCAAATGGCTAAGACAACAGTCAAGAGACTATATTCTGCGGGTTTTGACACACTGTTAAAGCGATGGGACAGGTATCGATGTTGGTGGAGGATATGTCGAGAAATAGATGTTGTTTTCAGGTTGGAACATCACATTTCTTTTTATATGCATTTGTGACCTGTTTACTGACTCTCCCCCGTGTTATCCAGAATCACAGAATCTGCAACTGCCGCCTCTGTGCTGATGAGTAACCCATTTTTCTTTAAGGAAATGCCTATTAAAGACGACTTTTGAGGAACTCACGCCATTTGTGAAAGGAACTGGTGTATTTTTTGTTCGTGACCCCTGTGGAATTCTCTGCATCACGGCTGTGGTGACTAGTCCGATCGATAAGCACAGTCGACTGGAAAGTGACTCACAGGGAGTTTCGTTATGCACTAGAGTCAAACAGCAGTGGATATCTGGATGTATTGCGTCATGCTGCAAACATTCACAAAACATCAGTTTGACGTCCGGACAGACACAGAAGAAGAAATCCTTTCTCTTCCAAACCATACACAATGACGAAAGAAAATGATGCATAACCACAAAAGTGGCATATAGCGCACAAGTTGATTTTGCTATTCTTTGGGTGTTTTATAGCAGTAAGAAATAAGTAGTGCTCGTATTTTGTTCTTTCAGCACTTTTTAGACGCTGGAGAAGGATATGGGAGTACTGTACATAAGCTATTAATTGATTTCTAGAAAGCCTGTGAGTCAGTAAGACGATAAATTTTCATTGAATGCCGTGTATGTGTGTACTGTCGTTGAAAGTAGCTTGGATGTTTAAAATGTCTGTAAACAGAACCTGTAGCAGAAGGCCAGGTAAACATTTGTCTGCTTTTCCTGTTCACAGTGATCGGGAACAAGGAAGTTAGTATTAGTCATCCTTGCTTTAAATGTGCAGTTGAGGAGGCCTAAGAAAATGAGGGATTGAAACTGAATGAGACACATCAGCGTCTAGTTCATGCTAATATTTATTTCACGAACATAAATATCATAAAATACAAAAAAAAAAATGTCGGCTGTAGGTGGGGAGGTTGTAGAAGTTGGTGGGAAAGCTGTATCCTCGTCCGACAAAATCTTAACCGTAGAGATGGGTAATAAATCCCGCAGTAATAGTGAAATATGTCTATTTTGGCCACCAATGTCTCTACTGAAATTTGGCCGTAGATGGCCAGTGTAAAAAATACCGTTAAAATCTTTGTGCTTGCATGTGCGCGCGCATGTGTATATAGTGCCTACATAACTATTGACCCGGTAATGTCTGTGTTTATTGCTAAACACTTTGGAATAATATCAGAGAAAGAATATTAAACGATTCATTGTTTTGTTTTATAAATTTATGTTTAATTTCTTCGATAGAAGGCTCCCTCCAAGCTTTCAAAATCATTAGTGCTTCCCGCTATCACCTTTGCTACACCATTTCGTTAGCTGACTACAATTTAATTAATTGTAACATGCTACACTGCTCCCTATATAGCCTCTAGGAAAACGAATGAAAGGTTCACAAACAAAATAGTAGATATATTATCGCACTTCCTTTGGAGGTCTATCTGTCAGGTGCCTATAGAAATTCCGGATATTGCTATCAAGTCACTGATTGAAGGGCAAGCTACCTGACCGAGATATATTTTGTTTATCCATGGGAAAGAAGGTGCAGCAGGAAGGGTGTTTGGCAGGTATATAGGAGGGACAGCTGGGTAAGAGGTTTTGTTAGTACAATCAGCACAAAAATCCATTGTGGTCAAAATACTCCTGAATTGAAGTCTGTACAGAACAAAAGCATCAAGTGCAAGAACTGAGGAACAAGATGCAAGATGGATGGACAGACGGATAGATGACCGAATTAAACAAGGTTAATCATGTGTAAATTAATGCGATTTTGTCAGATCCATAAAAATGCCGTTATGACAGGTGGCCAGCTTCACAGATTACATTATGTTTCACATGCCAGTACCAATTATTTTGAGTCCTTCAGACTTTTGGAACCGAATTTTACAATTCATAATTGCATCCGTGAAGAAATTAAGGGATGCTTGCTACCGTTTGGACCATGAACCTTTTTGATTTCCTTGTCTATTCAGAAATGTAAAAGCGTATAACATACAGAGCTCAATTTTACCAATTGTTTTGTTCTGTGTGAACACTTTTGTCTGACATTAAGGGATGTAGGCAGAGATTAAGGATAATTGGGAATTGGGTGGTGGAGAAAGTTCTGGGGTGAGGACCTTCATAGTACCTGTTCTTTGACAAATGTTAGGGAGATAAGTGGGCTGAATGTGCAGCACATGACAAATACGTGTAGTTTTGGTAGGAAAGTCTGACGGTAAGGTACCATTTGGAAGTTTCAGGCGCAGATGGGAGAGACGAAGCCTAATCAGTGCCATAACCTGCGAGAGAATCTGTTTTATAGACCAGCGTGGTATGTAAGAGTAAGTGTAGAATGTTCTTATTAGTTTTATTAATGTGCTGTTTAATTTCCCTTTCTTATAATCATTGTTACATCCTTGTGCAGGGAACGGCAGACTCAAGAAGCACGGGAACTTGAGAAGCAGCAGAAAGAACGGGAGGAGCGAGAAAGGGCAGAACGTGAACGTCAAGAACGAGAGAAGGTAGAGCGGGAGAGGCAGGAAAGGGAAAAAATGGAAAGAGAACGCCGTCAGGAGCGAGATCGGATTGAAAAGCAGCGAGCAGCTGAACAAGCTGTTCACAAACATTTTGAGGAGTCTCTTCGTTTGGCACATCAGAAGGTAAGTTCACTCTGTTGGATATACTGTATTTTTGTTATGGAGGTTGTGTGAAATATGCAAGTCCTTAGTTTTGGTGGGTGCAGGACCGCCTCTGTGGTCTAGTGGTCGGAGTTCCTGGCTACAGATCCAGAGGTCCGGGTTTTCTGAGGAGTAGTGGGTCTGGAATGGGGTCCACTCAGCCTCGTGAGGGTAATTGAGGAGCTATTTCAAGGAAATAGCGGCTCCGGTCTGGAAAACCGAGATTAACGGCCGTGGGGATTCGTTGCCCTTACCACGTGACATGCTCTATCCGTTAAAGTTGGCACTAACATCGCTGACAAGCGGCGGTCGCTTGGTCGGTATAGTTCGCTTGAAACCACGGAGTTTAGTTTTTTTTAGAACATGTGACATGATTTTCTTTTATTTGTTTATTTACACAGATATGAAGGAGGAAAGTGTAGTCATATAGGGCTCGATGAGATTATGTGAAGCGCATTGAAACATGTGACACAAGAAGTGGTTCATTGTGTGCTTCAGATTTCTAGGCACAATAATTTCCTAGAAGGAAGATGCCCAACCAGAGAGCCTCCTTGAAGTCAAGTATGAACTTACATTCTTGTGATTTGTAACTGCTATGTTAACTTCGTTTCTCCCCCCCCCCATCTGATAAACTTTTGGGAAGAGCTAATCTCCCACTTTCCTTTAGGTAGAAAAACTGTATTATGTATGTATCAGTAAACCAATACAGTTTGAGAAGATGCAGTGCTCGTTTTATGAAGTACCTGTTGAAATGGCCTCAGGCATAATGATATTATCACATGATCGAGTGACAAGACGGGGTTTAGATTGGCAGTAAGATTTATGGAACTCTTAGGGATCCGTGACTACAAGTAATTGTAACCGTTTCACAAATTGACACACTTTACAGTTCATTAGAGCACACACTTAGGTCTTCTCTGCCTGCTGTTTCTGAACCACTCTTCTGGTAAGGGCTACCAGTGGTGGACGTTCCCCTTCCTCTGCGTTCCTGAACTATCCCCAGCCTCAGCTACCGGCTTCTCACAGCGACAGCTCCGAAGGACTGAACTGCAGTAGCGCTCTTAACTCACTCACCAACCAACTCATCTCACCTGTCAGTCTATACTCACTAGCTAACTGTCCTGCTTGTAGCATCTCAGAACAGACAGCACAGAAAATATCTTTCCTCTGTTGCTGTTTATGGGTCGTTGTCTAGTTGTTTATTTCGTGGTCTTTCATGAATATTGGTTTAAGTGTTCAAGTAATGTCAAGGCCATTTCCTCTGCAGTGTGGGTATTACTGATGAGTCATTTTTTTATGTATGCTGTTGGTATGTTGTCTGACATAATTAATATCCATACCGAGTGTCATAAAGGTGATATCAGGTGAACAAAATTCATTCCTACAGTATCCATCATATTGGAAATTTAGTAGTCGAAAGTTTACACATATTCAGTCTTCCATTTGCTTATTTGTCAATGCATTTTAGAAGTTTGATGAACCTCCCTCAGATAAAATAGGGTTACAGTCAACTGACACAGACCCAAATGAAATGATAATTTTAATGTAGCTGTGTCATAATTAATTTAGTTCATGCATGCATGGATGGAAAGACAGATATGCCTTCTGTTTCATATATTTTCATTTTAAAACAAACAAAAGTGAGGTGATGCCAATTTTATGACAGGTGATAACAGTTTCAAGATTCACGTTCCACGCCATTAGATAAGAGGAGGCTTAGTATGAGTAATACCATCTGGAATTTTTGGTTACATAATACTCAGTGCAGCCTTTGAAGTCTTGGGTCTTGCACAACACAGTATTATACAGAGGTCATCAAAAAGCCTTCCAAAAGTTCTGAAGCTGGCTGGGTGAGGAGATGGTGCTACTGTTGTCGCCTTGCATTGTGTGTGTCCACATTTCTGGCATAGCTGCCAGGCCAGTAGCATATACACGTCACAGTTCATCTCCATTGTTGCACCAGTAAATCTATAAACAGCTGCTGTGAAGCGAGCTTAATGTGTTAAGTGTGTTGCGCTATAATCCGAAGCCCCTGCTACTGTATTCGCTCAGTTGTGTCAAAATGCCATGAAAGACTGTCATTGAAACAAATGTTCCTGTATGATACGTATATGAGAAATAAGGAACCGATTCCAGGAAATTTCAGGATGTAATGCTTCCAAGTAAAAAAATATCCATACAGTTGTAAATAAATAGACTGGCTCATTGTTAGACAAAAAGAAGAAGTGAATCAAAATGCGAAGTTCCCACAGAAGAGAGAATGAAATGAGTGCTAGTTTTGAACATTTTGCTCGATGATAAAGTAGGCATCTGGCAAAGGGGAAGATAGAGTTCGAAATTTTCGAATTTGCTGTAATTGTGGGAAGGACATTAATATCTAACAGAAGTGCAAGGAATGCTTTCCTGACAGGAACCATTTCTGGAATATGCTATGATCTGGGCGTGTACTCTGCGCTGTGCAGGGTGATGGCAGTTGTGTGTGCTGCTCTTGCCTGCTGGCTAAAGAATTTGTAGGAGGCTTTCAAGAGGACTTTTGCGTATGATGTTGAGTTATGAAGAATGGGATTTCGTATGTGGTATATTTGCAGGTAAAATTAAACATAGTTGGAACGATTATATATTCCTTCCACCTCCCCATTTCTCAAGCTCTGTGTCTGCTACTCACATTTGCAAATATAAATAATAAAGGTTTGAATTGTGAGCACAATGGACAAGATTCAGTTTCAGCAAAAAGTTCTGTTGTAACTCATGTTTTGATTACTGACAAATTTACTTAACCCATAAAATCCCCATATTAGATCATTAGGTATTAAGTAGAAACAAATGAAACCATACTTTTTAGGCAGAGTGGTAGCATTGGGTATACTGACTCCTGGAAGATTTTTATTTTATTTAAGTTTCCAAAATCTCATTGTAAAAAGATTATTTCTAAATATTGTTATTTATTTCTTTGAACTTTTAAGCCTAGTTTTGAATATAATCTTCAGTGTTATTCCAATTTTGTGTACAGCCCAATGTTTGTAGTATTCCAGATTAGGGTAGTCTTCAATTAATTTTATCTGAATTTTATCTTACTGTATATAATTAAGGAACTCAGGATAGCAGTCAATTAAATTTGTGAGGGAGTTGGCCCCAGTCTTTGTTTGCAGAAGGGGGTTATGCGAAACCATGCATCCAGTTGTAAGGCAGGGAGCAGCCCCCCCCCCCACACACACACACACAGTTAGTTCGAAAATGAGAGACTTGGTGCCATGTTGTGTTGGCTTCTGAGAGAATACCAGACATTAGCAGTGGGTGTTCTGCAGAAGAACACATTCGTTTTTAGCTCCCAAGTTTGAACATAGTTTGGGGGGATTTTCGAGACTACAGTTGCACGCTCTTCCTTTTTTAATTGGACATTAAGATTTTTATGACTCCTTAAAATGTTCAAAAGAGTCACTTAGAATCCGAAAGGAGACTTTCTTTCCGAAATTTGGAAGTGAGGAGGGACTCTTTTTTTCAGAGCAGGCTGGCACTAAACAGCCTGTAAAATTCAGTGCCGAGGGCTACTTCACTAAATTCAAAATTGGTATTCATAAGAATTTAGGCTATCAGCGAACAATGTGGTCAAAGTACTTTGACCACAATATACAGAAATCCTAGTTCAACTGGCTAAACAAATTGAATACAGATAAGCAACATCAAAGTCAACTGTTAGGAGGCCCAGCTCCCCAGATGTCTGTATGATCCACCCAGAAATCCATGCTGGCTCCCAGCAGGCCCTTAGTCTTAACCTTAGAAGAAGCAGTATAAATTTCCGTCAGAAACAAGTCTCACTTAAAACATTCTATCAGCGTAATCCATCATGAAACCACAACAGGTAATCCCATACCTTACAGCAGCGGCTGCAGGTTCCATGATGACTAATGCTTTTGATGGCGTTACAGTGTGGCACAAACTGCAGTTTCATCACTCTCACCACTAGAAAGTGGCACTAAATTCAGAATGCCCTGATATTTTCTGCTGGACCGTGTAGCAAATGTCAGTGAAGCACAGAATGTTTTGGCAGTGTGTGTGGCTGTTGTGTGGGTTCTTGGTGAAGAGCGGCACATGCTGTTCCTCAACAAAGCTGAGGCATGGCATGGGTGTGCTATGCAGGCTAAAAGATCAGCATGAATTTGGCGTGACTTGCGCGTTTGTCCGTGCTACATTACAGCAGTATAGGGATCAAAGTCAACCATTTGCCTTGCCTTCTCCTTGCTGGAGGAAATTACGTGTTCACCATGTTATGAAGTTGAGACTTCGGTCTTCGGGGAAGGGGGCGTGACGTCATGTTAATTAGTAGTTTGATAATCAGCCATCTACCAAACTACATGGCGTCACATTCTGGAAGACTGCAGTCTTAGTGACCACTAACATGAGAATCTTATTTCATGCTGTAGAGCTATTATACAGTCATTTTTGCCACTTTTCTTTCATTGCCTGAGGAGTCGCTATCACAAAAGGAAATATATGCTTTCGTTTCTGTGCCAGTTTTTCAAAGCGATTTTTTTTTTGTGGTTCGGTTAATCCGTTAGGTTGGGTCCTTGGTTAGCCGTTGAAAATCTCATTCAAGAATTGGGATGAAAAGTCTGATTTCTGCTCTTCTTGAACTGCTCCGTGAATCAGCGTCTCACCTTTACTTAGTGACATACATCATTCATTCATCATTAGAAAATTACCAGCTTCTGATTTAACATGCTGGAATATTCCGTATTTAAGCATCCTGTTGCAAGCCATATTAAAATGTCTGTGTATAGACAGTCCGTCAATGATGCAACAGATTGCTCCTTTCTCTTCTACATATTCTTTAACGCAACATGTTTCGGCTTTAGATGACCATCCTCAGGTGCATTAATATGTGGTAAAATCACACGCTGTGGTGCACTCAATAAAATAAAATCTATTAAAAGCTTTCATCACTTTGGTGAAATTCTACTGAAGCTCACAAGGGGTGGCCTCCACTTGTTTAGAACTAATCGTATATGTTCTCTCTGTGTTTTGTTGCGGCAGCTTGTTTGTGCGTTGTTCCCTCTAGCAGCGTGTGGTGTTGTCTTCACTTGCGAACATGAAAAACAAGCTGCTGCAACAAAACACAGAGAGAGCATATACGATTAGTTCTAAACAAGTGGAGGCCACCCCTTGTGAGCTTCAGTAGAATTTCACCAAAGTGATGAAAGCTTTTAATGGATTTTATTTTATTGAGTGCACCACAGCGTGTGATTTTACCGCATGTTACTGCAGTGTAGCAGTTTTAAGACACATGAGGATGGTCATCTAAGGCTGAAACATGTGTTAAAGTATACGTAGAAGAGAAAGGAACAGTTTGTTGCATCATTGACGTACTGTGTTATACATAGACGTTCTGATGCTGGAATATTCATGCACCAGTGGGAAATTGAAACATGCATAGTTTTTTTTTATTGCTAGTGGGGTGGGACTGAGTCCCTTGTACTGCAGCCACTTCTGGCCTATTGTACCAGCCCCAGATGATAGATGACGGTGATTGTGGAGCAGTTGGTGGAATGAAGATTGGCAGGGGAAACCGAAGCCAGCGACTAACCGCTTGAGCTATGGCGCGGCCAACCTGCATAGTTACAGTTAATACTTCTGTTACCAGATGGCATTGGGCATGCAGGGGTGACGTAAATGCACTATATGTATGCAGTATTAAAACTTGGCCCTGTGCTTAACTAATTAAGCACTACGCCATGAAGACGCGTGGGGGAGCGGATCTATAGATGCACGTTTTCTTGACCTCGGCACTAGTTGGAGGTGAGTGATAAGCTTCACGCCCCGCCCGCTTTACTTCTGGGGAATGAGCCCCCGGTACCCATTGGATAGGAGGCTTGGTGGGCCCCAGAGTCGGTCTGGACGACGTGGAGAGGAGAAAATTCTTGACCTCGCCGGAACTCACGCTCCGACCCTGCTCCTTCCCAGCCCGTAGCCCTTCTCTATACCGACTGCGCTATTCCGGCTCTCATGTATACAGTATTATGAAATTATATTAATTTATTTGGGAATAATCTTTTTATGTTTCTTAAATTATACTTTTGTTACAGAATCATCCTCACTTCGTTTAGGCATTTTGCTTGGTAAATGTACACCAATTTCTGCACGCCTCTAAGTTGCGCCACGGAGTTATTTGTCATGATAATGTCACTTCAGTAGGTGCTTCATTTTTGCCACCTCCAAATGACATGCGATTTCTTGGGCTTCATAGAAGTGCCGTCGTTACTAGCATATATTCACCAGTTGCAAAGAGTTGTGTTTAATTGCTCCAAGGTACACAAACACATGGAATGTGCCTACATTCAGCCATTACTGTGATGATGATAACCAGTAACTGATAACCAGTTCCGTTTATGGTGCATGTATGTCCTTTACTAACCTGAGTAGAAGACGCAGATATGAAATAGTAAACATAGGAGATAACTAGCTTAAGTCATCCATACCATAACAGGATTAAAATGACTTTAGTGCTGCTAACCGTGGTCTGGCGACGGAGAACTGCCTCTTCTCTTACCTCATTACAGCATGCTCTGTAGGCAGAAGAGAGGGTGGGCCTTGGTTGGCAAAAAGAAGTAAAAAATTAAGAGGCCGTGAAGGCCCATGAGGTCCCACATTATCTAGTCTAGACAATCGGCTCAAATATGGCGGTAAGGTTCAGCTACCATATTAAAATATGTGGAAGGCGTATCACACGTATTATGAAGCAGATACGTAATCTTCCAGTAATCTTTACTAGTAAAGACAACACCACACGCTGTGGAGGAAACACACAAACCAGGGGCGTATGGCAGTCGTAACTGAAAAGTAGGCCACGAACGTGAGGGGCAAGCTACCGAAACAAAACACCCTGGACAGACAGCCATACATTTATGAACACTGGACGACACCCCGTGTGAGGTGAAATAAATAACGTGGGTATAATATAAACCGTCTCTGTGGTCTAGTGGTCTGCGTGCCTGGCTACAGATCCAGAGGTCGGGGTTCGATTTCCGGCTCTACCAGATTTTTCTGAGAAGTAGTGGGTCTGGAACGGGGTACACTCGGCCTCGTGATAATAATTCAGTAGCTATTTCAAAGAAATTGTGGCTCCGGTATAGAAAACCGAAATAAACGGCCGTGGGGATTCGTTGCGCTGACCACGCGACACCCTCTATTCGCAAAAGTTGGTACTAACTTCGCCTTCAAGCGGCGGTCGCTCGGTCGGTATAGTTCGTTTGCGGACTAAAATCGCGGAGTTTTTTTGTTGTTTTTTTATAATAGAAAGTTTAAAGGATTTCTAGTTTTACCCTGAAAAGAGAACTACAACCTGTGATTTTAACACGGACTAAGACAGTGTAGCAGTTTTAACATAATTTAATAAATATTTGTAACATATCAAGACCCCTGAAGATGGCTGTTTGGGGCCGAAACATGTAGTGTCAAAGTGTATAATGTTAAACTAAAATTAAAAAGTGAATAAACAAGTGTTGCAATATTGACGGACGATAAATACATGGAGGTTAAGTTAAACAATTGCAACAGGATGCTGAAATACAAAAACACAGATTCATGTTTGTTCAAAAGAGGCCATCTGGTGTTGCATTAATTCTTGCTTGGTTATTGTCAGTATCATGACTAGTAATAATAGTAATTCAGCCGCCCACGCAACACTTCTTATTAATTTGGGTTACAGCACACGTTTCGACCCTTAAAGGTTCATCTTCGGGTGTTTCCAGTTACATATTATTAATTACTGGATTGCAAAGTGAGATTCCTATATTCCTGTTTACATACACAGGCCATAAACAGCTACACTCATGTTTATTTACATAATATTACTGGATTTTGACTCATAGGAGACTAAATATTAAACTTAACATTTTTTTAATAAGGTGAAATTAATTTTAGAATTCCTTTAAAATTAATTTAAAAACTGATTTAAAAATCGTGAACTGTGATCGGCTCTGTGTCTTGAGCTGTACACGTCGTTCAGCCTTCTCAAATTCTTCTATTATTTGTTGTGTCACCTCAGTGTGCTGTGTTGAGCTGCAGTACACCTCGCTTAGCCTTCTCAAATTCTTCTATTATTTGTTGTGTCACCTCAGTGTGCTGTGTTGAGCTGCAGTACACCTCGCTTAGCCTTCTCAAATTCTTCTATTATTTGTTGTGTCACCTCAGTGTGCTGTGTTGAGCTGCAGTACACCTCGCTTAGCCTTCTCAAATTCTTCTATTATTTGTTGTGTCACCTCAGTGTGCTGTGTTGAGCTGCAGTACACCTCGCTTAGCCTTCTCAAATTCTTCTATTATTTGTTGTGTCACCTCAGTGTGCTGTGTTGAGCTGCAGTACACCTCGCTTAGCCTTCTCAAATTCTTCTATTATTTGTTGTGTCACCTCAGTGTGCTGTGTTGAGCTGCAGTACACCTCGCTTAGCCTTCTCAAATTCTTCTATTATTTGTTGTGTCACCTCAGTGTGCTGTGTTGAGCTGCAGTACACCTCGCTTAGCCTTCTCAAATTCTTCTATTATTTGTTGTGTCACCTCAGTGTGCTGTGTTGAGCTGCAGTACACCTCGCTTAGCCTTCTCAAGTTCTTCTATTATTTGTTGTGTCACCCCAGTGTGCTGTGTTGAGCTGCAGTACACCTGGGCTTAGCCTTCTCAAATTCTTCTATTATTTGTTGTGTCACCTCAGTGTGCTGTGTTGAGCTGCAGTACACCTCGCTTAGCCTTCTCAAATTCTTCTATTATTTGTTGTGTCACCCCAGTGTGCTGTGTTGAGCTGCAGTACACCTCGCTTAGCCTTCTCAAATTCTTCTGTTATTTGTTGTGCCACCTCAATGTGCTCTTATTACCATGCTCAACCTTATTGAGGACTAATGATCATATTTTTATATATTTTTCCGTAATGGCTGGATCCATGGTTAGTGCTGTTTTTTTGTATTGTCTAGTATGTGTGGTATACTTATTGCAACAGGATGCAGACAATAAAATATCAGATAATAGGATGATTAATGAATGTGGAGCAGTTTGTGGAATGAGATTTGGCAGGGGAAAGCAAACTACTCACTACCTGAGCGCCCGGAGAATGTTAACAAAAACAAGCTATTTAACTCTTGGTTGTGTTCCTTTCACATTCAGACCTGTAACCATTACTGGCACAGGGGTCATCAGGAAAGTATTGGGAAAAGTTGTCACTATTATTATTATTATTATTTTTATTATTATTATTAGTAGTAGTAGTAGTAGTAGCAGCAGCAGCAGCAACATAAACGATGTATGTTGTCTTAATGATAGTGTCAGTGATGGAAATTGGTACAGTGTGGGTGGAAGCCGTGATGACCTTGGCTGCATAGTGGCGTTTCTTCAGTTGCAAACAAATTGAAACCACGAAGAATTTACCTCACAGGGGTTAGTACATTTATTGCAATAAAAATGTTCTGTTATGAAGCAAAAAACAGATCGTCGATAGGATTCATCAGATTGCCATTGTGCCATTTAAGAATCGTTTTCTGGCGCCTCTGTGGTCTAGTGGTCAGAGTTCCTGGTTACAAATCCAGAGGCCCCCTGTTCTATTCCCGGAGCTTCCAGATTTTCTGCGAAGTAGTGGGTCTGGACGGGGCCCACTCAGCCTCGTGAGGATAATTGAGCAGCTACTTGAATGGAAAGGTAGCGGCTTTGGTCTATAAAACCGAAATTAATGGCCGTGAGGATTCGTTGCCCCGACCACGCTGCACCCCATATCTGCTAAAGTTGGCACTAAATTCGTCGACAAGCGGCGGTCGCTCTGTCGGTATAGATCGCATGCGGCAGTCCACGGAGTTTTTTTCTGTTGCTGTGAGAGCTTGGAGTTGTCGTTTCATAGCAGGGCGAAGATAGTGCACACTGAATTACTATTAGCCAGTGACTGCAGCGAGTAGCAACATGAATCAACCCAGATTTGTGAATCAGTAATACAGTGTTTATTCAGGCGGGACTGGCCAGTTATGTGAATCACTTCCTCCCTTGAGTGTGTCTTCAAGGTTAATAGAGTAATCCACAGTTTCCGTATTTTCTGTAGAGGTTTCTGCTTCCCAGCTCTCCTTAATCAGCCTGTCTTCGTGTCACAATTTCCACACATTTTGGAGTGACGTGGAAGTTCAGAGAGTATGTTTGTACCGCTGTAAGTATATGCTACACCTTTGATTTATGTTGCTGCGAACCGACCAAGACATGAAAACAGTGTGACGCCCGCTCGTCCAGTGTCACCTATCACAAACCAGACAAAGTTATACTTTCCTCCTAGTGGATTGATGTTAGGAATGTGGTGTAGAGTAGTACTGAGTAACATGTATTTGGAATCGAAACGCGTACAAAATATCATCCTGTACTCGTATGGCACCCCAAAGTGTTTTGATGTTGAAGGTTTTTGCAAGTTAGCGATGGAGAAGTCTGCATAAAAATCGTGACAGGGTCATTGTGTGGCTGGAAGGCTTAGGTCAATTGAAAAAATCCCCTGACTTCATCTGGAATCGAACCCGCGACCTTCCGGCTTGTAGCATAGTACGTCAACCAACTACGTTACCGCCTGTTACATGCTCTTCATACACGTACAACCACATCAAAATGTTTGTAAGCGCTAACGGAATAGAAACGGTGCACTCGTTTGTGCAGACTACTTCACACATTAACCGCTCAACAGTTCGTTGCTTTAGTAACCCGAAAGAGCATAACTCCGCAGTTGTTTTAAATGATCGCATCACCAAGTTTTATCATTCAGAGCGACCGCAGCGTTAGCCATGCACATCGCGTTCACCTTGAGAGCCTCCTGAAAATCGTTCGGCCGCTCAGGTGGGACAGACAGGCGATCTTCGCGTCAGATTCCTACTGATAGCGGACTCGACAAATCAAGAGTCTCTATGTATTTAAAGTATTCTTTACTATTCCGCCTGTAAGATATTCAACATGAGCATCAAGCGAATTGTGCGTTGTGTGACGGCCATATATATTGATTTATGGTTTCGGTCTCAGGAGCTTTCTAGTTCGTTACGATCCAGATTTCCCTGCAAGCCCTGAGGGATTTTCTAGGATAATGTTGAGATTTAGGACCGATTTCATTCCCTTCATCTTCAGTGAACTGTCAGTGATGACTGGGCATGTCTTCGTTTATTTACGACTGTGGGAATAGTTCTCTGTTTCAGAACTCATCTTTTTTTGCTTTCCTTACGCAACCACGTTTCACTTAAGTATCATGCTCAAACACTCGCTATAATGTTCATTTCACATAAGTCATTCAGACACTGGAAGTAACGCGACTAATCGAATGTACAGTATCAGTCTGTGCGGCTCGAGTCGAAGTGAAGATCGTCTATTTTTCCCGCCTGGGTGACTGAATAATTTTGGGGTATCAGACAGTTGCCTTGGAGCGTACATATACGCGAAATTCAAAATTATTGTCTGGTTTTCCGTGGACTAGGAAGGGAAATCCCCGGCAATAATTTAGGATCACCCTGTATATAAGTAAACAGTGCGTTTTCGGAAGAGGTTATGAGACGGGGCTGACGTGAACTACAGAACAATAATTATATAATGTATTGCTCAGTTTGTTTCCGACGTTTAGGAAATGCTACTACGTAATACGTTTTAGGACATTCATTTCTAGTAAATCACTTCGGATTTTGTTTCCTTACATTGGGCAGTAGCTTAAAGCAATCTTGTAAAAGGTAAGGTAAAGTTGTCTGTGTGCCTGCTTAGTTAAGCACTATGCCATGAAGACATGGGAGAGTGGAGGTTCGGATACACGGCCAGGTCGCGTTATCCCTGGGGAAAAAACCCATTACCCCCACTGAACGGGAGGCAGGGTGCCCCAGGGCCGGCTCAGACGCAATGGAGAAGAGAAAAATATCTTGCCGCTGCCGAGAATCGAACCGTGGCCGTCCGTCACATAATTACGAAAATATTTGTTTTTTGTAGTGTGATGTGTCTGCATATGCACCTTGTTAGGGCATGAGCGGTTGAGTGGATTTTATTCATATTTGGCATTTAAGAGTTTACCCATCCCACATATAGGACTGTGCCGGCGAATGTGAGGATTACAGCTCGAATAGTGGCCTTCCAGACGGGCCCCAGAGTGACAGATTTCTCGAAAGCGGCTCTAACAATTATGATTAGATTTCGGTAGTGTTTGGAGACCATAAGCCAAAAATAAAACTGCATAGGTGGTATATTCTGCTCTCCAAAAGTATTATTGCAGTTTAAAATGGCTGCGCAAGTTTTGTAAAGCTTCCAGCATGGACATGAGCAAACGATGACGTTGTTGTGAAGGTGTGTTTAAGTGCCACATATAAAATGTAAAATATCCTTTGATTTCCAGTGAAACTGCTGGAAGCTACAACAGGTATTTCGAGAACGTCGGATATAGAAAGGATAATATTTCGACAGTAAATATGCAGATTACTTTATATTTCCAGTTCATCTCTTAAAAATAATTTCTCCATCCCGTTTAGGATAAAGAGTATAGAAACCTGTTTTGTAATGTGGTTGCGTATTGACCATGCGATGTTGCAACCTTGGAACGCCTGCGTAGTCCCACCAGCTTACAACGTTGTTGCTGTAAGACTAGTATACTTTTTTAAATGTCTATTCAGCCATGGTTTCTCAAATGTTGGGTCATGCTGTAAAGTGAAGTCGCCGAGTTCTCAGGAATTGTCATTTAAAATATACTTCAATCCAGGCATAGTTTTCGCAGGTCACTAAATTTTGATGATGGTGCTTTCGGGAAATATGTGTGCAGCCTGCAAAACAATTCAATTTGGGGGTGGGGGTAGCGGCTCAAAAGCATTTTATAGATAAGCGTAGACAAGTGATTTTCATGCAGAATTCAACACGCCACCCTCAAATGGTTCGCTGGTTAAACGAACTGCACGGAGCAGAGTTGATTTAGCGAAATGATGGTCTCAGTTAAGTAATTACGAGTATCCGCATTTCTGTCGAACCGGAAGGTTTATTGCGGCGTTCACAAGGACCTGAGTGTGTTGTCTCCAAGGAATGGCGCGTCCTCAAATTTCAGACTAGTAGACGACGACCTCTGTGTATTAGGATAACGGAATGTAGTGAAGAAACAGTCAACGACAGCCGACAGGGCTTTAGGAGCATTGCCGCCGGAACTGACCACCCTGTTAGACGTTACACAAGTCCACGGCTCATTAGTTGCCATCGCCATACTACGGACTTATACAATACGGGCAGTACATTTATGCCTAGCGAAACATTGTTTAAATGGTTGCATGATTTTTAATTGCTGTTTTTACCGCATTTGCGTGATGGACGGTGCACTGTTGCTCCTCAAGGGAGAGGACACTTGAACATTTAGTTCGTAACATACCGAAAGTTGCACATTCAGCCCTGCTGCGCCATTCTTGTAACGAAAACGAGCTGTTGTGTACCCCGCTGAAATAACGACCGTATTACGCTGCGCCTTTTGTACTGCCTGCACTGCTTTTTTCAGTGGCTCTTCCAGCCCATTCGGGGCCCAGTCCTATTATCAAATCCCGTAATCATTTTTCACAGACGGTAGGACTCCTTGGACGGGGGATCAGCCCGTCGCAAGTCCGCTACTTACACACAGGACAACACAAACACAGAATAAACGAATACACACCAAACATCCATGCCTTAAGTGGGATTGGAACCCACGATCCCAGCGTCAGAGCGAGCAAATACAATTCATGCCTCGGACCTCGCGGCTTCTGCGATCCGGCGGCGCCTGTACTATGGTATTGCATAAAGACAGAAGGTTGCTAGATAAGAATCATGGTATTTCTGGGTGCATGCTTTTTCTATGTTGTTATTGTTACTAATACGAAGGTTCTTCAAGTTTCTAAGGACATACGAATTAAATGAGAAGCCATTATAGTAAATGTAACTTATTTCTTACACTGAAGCGTAATTATTTTTCAGCACGATTCCCAGGCACATCGATGCATTTTTCCTATCTTGGTAAAAGTTTTGAACATTTCATGAAATAGAGCTCCTGCATTCGCCGTCGTTCGCCAAGAGCCATTTCCGCTTCGTTATCGTGAAATCGGCGACCTCCCAAGTGTTGCTTCAGAGGCTCAGACAAATGGCAGTCCAATGGGACAAGGTCAAGACCAGTCAAGACTGTAGGGTGGGATGGTCCCAGAAGTTTCCAGCTCGGTTAATACAAACGTTTCAGGCTAGGAACCCTTATTTAACAGCCCTCGTGTTAAGAATGTCAGGTCAGGTAGATGCAGTGGATTGGACGTCATCGAGCATACTGCGCAGATGGTGGTGATTTGCCAACCGCGCTCGGACAAAAAAAGGGAACATCCACAGGCGCGAATCCAAGTAACCGTAATACAAAAGATTTAGTACATGAAGGTAAACGGCATTTCTTATAAAAACATTTTTTTCCAGAGTATTTTTGTGACATTTGTGAAATGATGGCTTCTGCAAACATGCCATGCAAGAAACTGAACAGTAAACATCGCCGAGATTTTCTGTAGACGTATTGTAAACGCAGCATGCCACGGTCAGTGTATCTGGATGGATGTCAACTACTGGGTCCTTGATTCGAGAGAAATTACACCCCAAAATAGGGGCACGATGGGTGGAACTGCAGAATAATAGGTTTCCGGGCCGAGATTTGATACCTAGACCTCACGAATACGCAGAAGGAATGCCAGCTATTCGACCGTGAATTCGGTTTGTCATTGTCGCAATCAAATTCCAGAGAGAACATGTCTGCCGCCTTGTGGAACCAGTCGGACATTTGCCAAGTACGCAGCCGAAGGTACAGTATAGGTTACGAATAAATTTAGAGAAATATTTGATTGAAGATGCGCCTAAATAAGTGGTCATAGAATGCTTTAAGTACGTAAATTAGGATTCAGAAGCCGGTGGGCACATCATTCGATACTGTAATACACTCTACCGCCAAAATGTTGAGAAGCGAAAGAATTCAGTGTCGTCATTCGAGACACGTGTTAAGCAGATTATTTGCACGGTTTGCGGATGCAAGCGACACGAGTCGAAGCATTTCCAGTGCCGCTGATTCAACCATATGAGTAATATAAAACTCCGTGGGAAAGGATCGTTCTGTGGTGAATCGACAATCGATAGAGCTGTGTTACAGCTCCACTTGAATGTGCTGAACTCTGTAAGAAGAATGTGGATAAATTGTATGCTGCATAATTCAGTATAAAATTACAAATTGTTACCTTGAAGAAAACCTCAGAACGAATTTTAAAACGGGGAATGACGTGGATTTGTGTCAGTTTTGAACAAGCATTTCCATCTTTTGTCTTCTCCTGTAGGACGCACGAAGAAGCGTAGAAAAACAGATACCGATGTTTCAAGCAATCCGAACTTTAGTGAGCCCCAATAGCGTAACCAGATTTGACCCCAGATTGGAAAACAAGAAATTCACATACCAGTGGTAGAATGTTTTCTTTTTCCTTAACACGTGTATGCACACCAAGCCTCCTATACAGTTGGTAAGCGGGGGCAAGCAGGCTGAACGTGAAGACGGTTCACACGCACATAGTGTAGACGGCTTGGTATGCGTGGAGCAATACATAAGTGTAGGACCTGTTATACCTATTCAGAGTGTTTTCTTTTATTGCTAGTGGGGTGGGACTAAGTCCCTTGTACTGCGGCCACTTCTGGCCTATTGTACCAGCCCCAGATGATAGGTAAGGGCGATTGTGGAGCAGTTGGCGGAATGAAGATTGGCAGGGGAAACCGAAGTGCTCGGAGAAAACCTGCCCCAGCGCCACTTTTGGCAGGGGAAACCGAAGTGCTCGGAGAAAACCTGCCCCAGCGCCACTTTGCCCACCACAAATCCCACATGATCAGACCTGGGATTGATCCCGGGCCGCCGAGTTGGGAAGCCAGCGACTAACCGCTTGAGCTATGGCGCGTATTCGGAATGTTGCTGCTGCGGAATTCCTGTTCAGAATTACTGGGGATTAGGACTTTGTCCTTCGCCCGGTATTCAAAAAATTAGAGAATACAACGTTGTGTTGTCTGATTTTTTGGAATACCGAACGGTGTACGAAGTCCAGAAACCCAGTGGTTCTGAGTGTTATACACAATCGTCCAGAACCCTTTAGAATCTTCCTGCTGCTGTGTATTAAATTGGCAGGTGATAAAATGCTCCGGAGAACTTTAGGTATAATCAGAACCTTTCTTACATATTCTGGAAGAGAGGGTTTTCATTTTTTGTGGCATATCATGCCGAATGTTCTCACCTGCAACTAGTGCAGAGGTCGAGAAACGCGGATCTATACATCCGCTCCTCCATACGCCTTCATGATGTAGTGCTTAATTAGTTAAGCACAGGGACAACTCTTACATTTTTTTTTTACCTTTACCATGCCGAATATAGATCCGAACTTCGATGCTGTTTTATGACATCGTGTGTGAAATTTGAAGGCAATGTAGCACCTGACGGTTTGCGTGCAGTTTCATGGATGTAGCTTAAGGCGGAAGTGCATGCAAGCAGTCCAACGAAGTTCCTACATAGTGTGAAGTGCTCTCTGTGTTTCGGTTTCGTAAGTTCTCCGTGATCCCTTTTCCAGGGATGTCGAACGAAGTACTGCTAATAAAAATGCCATATGTATTTACAGGAACCGGAATTATTGGCTCTTAACCCTTTGAAGCTAGAGAATCTAAATAGCTCCCACCTCACAGATAGCATAACTACGATCAGTCGGCAAATGCTCTATACGGAAATAATCGCTAATTAAAGAAGAGCTCTGTCTTCTGGGATATAACGCCGTGTAGTTCATTGAAAGTGAGCCGACGGTTCGAAGGAACATGTCTTTTTCATCTTCAGGGTCGAAGAATAAGCTGAGCAAGAAACTAGCGTGAAAGCAGTCGGCTGACTTTAACAGGCTCACGGCTTTATATCCCAGAAGATAACCATAACCACTGCCGTGAGAATCTCAAATAGATGTTTACACCGAGAAACTGACGATATTTGTAAATACACTCAGAGCGCAGAATGCAGAGTATTTTAATGTGAAAGAAAGTTATACTTTCTAGTAACCACCATGTTTTAAATGGTGTAAGAAATATTGCTCGTGTAACTGCTGTATAATCACGACGCTGTTGTGTGTGCGGACTATGGAAGTTTGACGCGAGCGGACTCTGTAGTTAATCTGTGTAACTATTGACCTGCAAAGGGAAGCGCATGCGCATCGATAGAGCATGCTGGAGGGGAAGGGGACCATTAAGGCCGGTAAAGGCGTTCTAGCCAGAAGTTTTTCTCCGTTGGTAGAACTTGGGCGATGGTGGTAGTGGTGGATGGGCGATAAAGAAATTAACGGGAAATACCAGACAGAACGTTGGAAATTTGTTGAAATATTATTATGCATTAAAATTCTGCACATCCGTTGACTTCGTGAGTGGGTAATACGAAGTATAATTTATTACACACCTGTTACCAAAGTAGCGTATTGGAATATCCTTGAAATGCATTAGGTTCAGATATTTATCATTACCTAGATTGAAGTAAATTCAGTGTACGACGTCAGCATTGTTTTCATTCTGACATGTATGTGGCTTTAAGGAAACAATTATTGATGGAATGTTAGCATTTAAGTAGTGCTGTGCCGTGTATTTGCAGTGTAGGGCGTACGTGCCGCATGCGACCTGCGCTATGGTGGTATTTTGAGCGTAGCCGGTTTGTGTAGGGAAGCGATAAATTGTAGACAGAAGAGTTCTTCAAGAAAGTAGGTGGTGTATTATGTCTGGACTGCATATGTAACTTAGTTTGTGTGTCGTGGAGCATATGTTCGTTTCGCATGCATACCTCTTTTTTTTTTAGGTTGAAGACTTAATTCTAGTTGCGACATTTCTTTCGAACGCGCCTTAATCTTGTTTGTACTGTATGAATAATATGCAAATAATACCATTAATGAACAGTGGTGTCTTATCTTTTTTAAATGGTGTACAGATCATGAGTATTATATGAAAGACGCCAGATTTCAAGTAGGCTGGTGTAGTGGTAACGCTCAAGGCTTGAATACAAGGGTCCTTGGTTCGAGTCTCGGCAGTGGCAGAGACTGACCTGATCGAGTTTTTTTGGTTCGTCACAGCCCCACCAGGCAAATGTCGGGTTAATACCTCTGTTGGGCTATGGTCGCTATGCTTAATATTACACCATATACGCAGCGCCGTAAAATAACAGTACAGAATGTGGATTAGGTTCTCTGCGACGTTTATATCGCGAATATTATCCCCTCGAAATAGCCGAATTGACATGATTGCATTGTATTTTGTGTAGCTGCAGCTCATCCCTCCTCACGGTGATAGTCTGGTATTAAAGAAGAACGAGTTAAGTAATTTTCACGCAAGGTGTTCTTTTGTGATTTCAGCATAATATGCGCTGGAACCTTATCAACAGTTTACCTCCTCCTCGTGGTTCTGGTGCTGATGATGAAAGGAAGCGTGTAAATGAACACGACGTTACTCATCAACAGCGATTGATTGCTGAGAGACTACGGCAAGAGAGATACTATCCCCCTGGGGTGAGCCTATTTTTCTTTAAATAGTTTGGGGTGTTGGTGTGACCAGATATTACTCTGCAGGTGTTCCTTATTGCGATTTGAATACAGAATGTGCATGTGTTTGTCAGCGGTGGTATAATTTTTGTTATGTATATGTGTATTTATTAAAGTTTCTCGTGCCACAAGAATTTTCCCCACCTAGATGGTTTATTATTATTAGTGGTGGGCCCATCACTAGGCATGCCTGAAATTTCATGGTGAAGTTGAGCGTAAGTGTGCATGAGGTCACTATTCCTCTATAAAATCAGTTGTTGTTATGTGAGAGCATGTGTGTTGCTTGTTATCGAGCACGACTTTCTCAAATAATTGGACAAGTCCTGAGGGATAGGAAGGCCATGAAAATTTTAGCACATGAAAGGGTGTATAGTACAAGGGAACTGTTTAAAATCAAGCGAAAAATTGCTGGATCCAAAGAATAAAAGAGAAACTAAAAATGCTTCAGCTACCACTGAGCTTACCATTTTTTATTTCTTACTTATTGCTTTAGTTCTCTGCAGTGATTTTTGAATGAACACATGCATCACAGAGCCAAGAAGTTGAGACTTCTTTAAGCATTGAAGAGTTTTATTCTCATTTGTCATTGATGATAATTTGACGAGTCTCTGGAGGCTGCATGATGCAG
Organism: Cryptotermes secundus; assembly: GCF_002891405.2. Taxonomy (NCBI): domain Eukaryota; kingdom Metazoa; phylum Arthropoda; class Insecta; order Blattodea; family Kalotermitidae; genus Cryptotermes; species Cryptotermes secundus. Next base: position 80,911 of record NW_019727389.1, on the reverse strand, counting down.
TGGTAAATAAGGGCCCCTCTTCAAAGCAAAGAAGGACCAGGCGACAGATGCAGTGGTTATATTAAGGGTCAGTAACAAGGCACATCATTTTGTGGCTTGTGGTAATGCCATTCTTGGAGATTTGAAGCATTTGACTATTTGAGCAGGTGTGAAATGTTACTTTGCAAACATTCTTCTGAGGAATAAATTATATGTAGTTCAGTTTTCAAATGAGAACCAAAATACTACCCACATAGTTTCAGTAACTCGTAGGCAGTAAGTAAATGGATAGTTATCAGAGTAATGATTTGAAGTTTCCATTGTCTGGAAGTGAAACAAACTTTATTTTGTGAATTTTGTAGAATTACTTTGCCAACTGTAGAGCCATATTTCACAGTACAATTGGTGATAAGTTTTATCATATTAATTGTAATTTTATTTTTTCTTAGCCAGAAGCTCAGAGTGTCATTCTTTTATTTCTTTGGGCAGTAACCGATTCTTGGGGTACACGTTAGCGTAGTTGGTTGAGACACTGTGCTACAAGATGGAAGGTCACGGGTTCAAATCCCAATGAGGTCATATTCTTAACTGTTCATTGGGGATGTATCAGTGGTTTTGATGGTAACCTTCATACAAGAGGCCATTTGAAAGTTTCCTTGTGCTTGTATGTTGTAGGAAGTTACATTTGGCTAAGAATTCCTCTTATGGAGATCACACCATGTAGTATAGGCCCAGCTTGATTCTCTTCTTATTTTACATTACAGTTGCAATGATAGTTTGTGGTCACTGCATATATTCATCCATTTAACATGTATAAAATGTAAATAATCTTGCTTTTATAATTTCTCCATACATTTATGCAGCTTGGTGGAAGGTATAGTTATGAGGGGGTTCTGGTGCCATGGAAGAGGATTATGCCTTATGTGTGACCTTTGTTTTCAGGATAATTGAATTCTTTAGTTAGTACATGTAACACGCCTTGAAGCTCTCTCTCTCTCTCTCTCTCTCTTGGTCGTTGCAATTACTGAAACCCCAGAGTTCTCACTGGCGTTGACGCGTGTGTGCGCGCGCGCGCTCCCTGTTTGTGTTTGTGTACTCTGCACCAGCTCCCTCTATTAATGACTGTTCCAATCGTGATTATGCCTTTATATTCAACACTGTTAAAAGGGTAACATTAAAACAAACAGCCGAAGGTTTTAACTTCTTTTTTACTTTCGGAAACTTCTGTTTTCCAAGTGTGTCTGTGTGCGTGATGACTAGCTTTAGTTGATTTTCTGTGTGTTAGTGTTTTAGCATTTCATGCAATGGCAAGGGCCAGTCATGGTGACCACACGGTCTAAAGCATGAACTCTCTTGGCCCCCTTGAACTCTGGCATCGTGAGTTCGAATCTCACTCAAGGCCTGTTTTTGTATTGTTTTCTGTGTGTAGGTAGAGGCCTTGCTATGGGCTGATCCCCCATCTAAGGAGTCCTACCGACTGTGAAACTGAAAAGGTGGCTAAGCCCTGATAAAGGGCTATAGAGCCATAATAATAATAACAAAATGTCTACAATGTGCTTAGGAGTTTCTAAGCGTCTGTTGATTCAAGTAAACTAGGAAGAGAACCCTGAGTATTGATACATTTATATGGACAGGTTTTAAATTGCAAGTATTGTCGTAGTGTGAAAGTGTAATACTGTTGAAGCTTTGTTCCTGAAATGCCCATACATGGGCTAAACTTGCTTATTATTGTTTGAAAGATTACTATAGCCTATTTTCTGTGTCTGTTCAGGTGCAGAGGCCACCTAGTGCACCAAAGGTAGAATACCCACCACCTGCCCATTGTCGAATAAGTGGTGGGAAAACATCAGAAAAATCAGCTGGCCATACAGTGCTACCCAAGGCAGAGCCAACTTTTAACCTCTTCGGATATCCAGCATACCATCCTGGAGGGTTACTTCCCCATGACAGTGGCAAAGTAAAGCAGGAACAGTTGAAAGGATCCCCATCATCGGGCTTAACATCTTTAGTGACTACAAAAAGTGCATCAGCTTCAATGGGATTAGATAGGGAAAGAGACGTGATGTTGCCAAACCCACCCCCGCTTATGAGTGATATTAAGAACTCTGTAATTGTTAAAAACGAGGGAAAGAGCCCTCACCACCCCCATGATTCTTCAAAGGTGCCACCATCACATTCCCCGAGTCCAAAATTAAGGGCAGGAGACATGGTGACATCACAGCAGCCTCATTACCTCCCTCCAACTTCGCTGGCTCAGCATAAAGCAGCGTATGAGTATCGAAGCCCTTCTCAGTCCCCACATCCCCTGGCTCCACGGCATACGCCTAGTCCTCATCATGCTCACATAACATTAGAACCACAGAACCTTGCTGGTAAAGGGCTGCAAGTACATCACAGGTCCAGTCAGCAGTCAAGTCCTCACACAATTCCTCACCGCCAGTCACCACATGCAATGCAGCAACAACAGCCACATCCTTCACCTCCAGAACAGAGGTATGGTGGAACTAGTGGACCAAGTTCCCTACCCTATGGTTCTTCTAAGACTGCAACCGTGGGGTCATATCCCTACCCATCCCCTGTGGGGCATGTTACCACAACACATTATCCACTGCCAACAGGTGGAAATGTGACAGCTTCCTCAAAACCCAAAGTGAGTAGTCCAGCTCCGCCACATATCTATGGTAAGCCTGGTATCACGACTGGTACTCCAGTGTGCCGTGCTCAAGATACAAATGTCAACTCTGGTCCTTTACCTTTAACATCTAAGGCTCCTCTCACGTCATCTGTTTCGCCTTCACCATACCAGCAGATATCACCCCATCATCATCCTCCTCCCCCACATCAGGCACCTGTAGGCCTTCCTCCGCCTCCAGCTCACACCAGAGTTGGAGAAAGTAGGGGAATGTTTGACCGAATGTATCCTGGTGGCACAAGTCTTACTGTGAAACCACATTCACAACACCAAGGATCTTCCCCGCCTTCTGCTAGTGCTGCTCCACTCCCAAATCCTCATTCATCCCCGCTACAGATTCCTCATCAGACACCAGGGCACCACCACCTTGGTATGACTCCTGTTTTCCAGACACAGCCACTGGATCTTGGAGTGTCATCTGATCGGGGGAGCAACAGAGATGACTTGGTTGGTTCTCCCAAAAGGAAAGGTGTACCGATTCATCATAATCCAAGTGTTGTGGATCCAAGTAAGAAACGACGGTGTGATCAACAGAATCTTCCTCCACAGCAAGTAATGGCACAGGGGACACTGGCACAGCCATTATTGTCTCGTGTAAGTGAGCCGAGTCCTCTGATTGCCAGTGCTGCCACCCCAATAACTACAGTAGTAAACACTGCTGCATATTGTACTCCTGCAGCAACGACTCTGATGGTCTCTCTCTCACAAGAACCTTTACCAGCAAACACAACAGTTACCACAAGCCCAAACACTATACTAGCAAGAACAGGATCTGGAGATGGCTCTGTCAGGTCCAGCAGTCCAGGGGTTACAGCAATTTTTCCTATAGCAGAAACAGGTGTGGCTCGGCAACAGAATAACAGCCCGGTACCCCTCATGCCACCCACAAATTCTAGCAGCCCAAACTTACCTGTGCAACAACCACCAAATTCCCCTTACACACCAGTGAAACCACACCCTCCACCTAGCAATGTGGATTCAGACAAATCAAACAGCCCTGGTCCTGTTCGACCAACCACAGGCAGTAGTTACCCTGTACATAAACTCAAGAAAGCATGGCTTCAGAGGCACTCGGGAGAGGATGGAACTGAAGACACCACTGGGATTGTGGGTAGTGGCTCATGTGTGACATTGCCTTTAAATCTGGGTACAAATTTATCTGGGACAGGAATAAATAAAGATAATGTTCATAGTGGTGGTAGTAGTAGCAGTAGTGTTTCTTCTCTTCAGACTGTGTTGTCTTGCAAAGGGAAGCCAAGTCCTAACAAAGGAAATAACCGCAAAGGACCTGTGCCAGCAGGTAATAAGGATGGAAGTGGAGTTACATTAAATGGACATGCGACAGATATACCAACTTCCAAACATTCACGTCCTGATGATTCATCAAGTTCAGATCCTGAACATAAGTCTCCTCCTAAGAGGAAGCCACCCAAAGTGAAGCGGAAGAAAGGTGGAGGTGCTGCAAGGAAAGCTGCAGAGGAGAAACGCAAGAAACTGACGCCTGTGGCAGTGCACAGTGAGAGTGGTAGCGACAGTGACAAAGAGAGTCTGAGTGACAAAGATTCAGACAGTGGTGCTAGTACCAACCAGAGTGGAACCAGTGGCAAGAAGTCTGCAAGTGGTGGGGGTGGAAGTAGTGCAGGTGGAGGTGGAGGAAGCAAGGAACCTCGTAAACGAGGACGCAGACCAAAATCATCAAAAAACGATCGAGGTGAGGAGCCGCGGCAGAAGAAGTCTAGGGATGATCCTCCGGCTCCACAGCGTGATCCTTTTCGCAAACCTCCCATAAGCCAGTTGAAGAAGACGGGTGAGAGTTTTCTGCAGGATGGTCCATGTCATGAAGTGGCCCCCAAGCTAGCTAAATGCCGTGAGTGTCGCTGGACACCCAATCAGCGTTCCAAGAACATGCCTAATATATTCTGCCGCTTCTACGCTTTCAGGCGCCTGCGTTACACCAAGAACGGGCAGCTAGCCATTGCAGGGTTCTCGGATCCACACAGGGATGCTGCAGAGGTAGCGCACAAATTTTATGTCCTTTTATTCCATTGCTTTTTGGTAGTTTCTTGTTAGAGTTCTAGAGGTGAGTCTTTGTAGTCTTAATAGATCATTTTGGAATGTTATGATGAGATGTTTTGTTACAGGAAGATTTGAAGCTGTGGCTTCCATTGCCTGACAGTCCACCTGCTGACCTAGACCTTGAAATGTCAAGATTTCTATTAACTCAAGTTGGAGATCAGTTCTGTGATTTACTTGAACAAGAAAAAGAGTCCATAGCTGTTCATATGTCAGAAGGTCTGTTCTGTTGTTGAATAAAATAACCACATTCCTCAAATCTTGGGTGATTACTGCAAACTAATAGATTGTTCAAATTTCAGAAAAAACCATTGCTTGGAAGAGAGTAGTTCAGGGTGTTCGGGAGATGTGTGATGTATGTGAAACCACCCTGTTCAATTTCCACTGGGCATGTAACAAATGTGGGTTTGTTGTCTGCATTGATTGTTACAAGGTAAATTTTATGAGATTTGTTGTAGTGTTAACATGGCTTGGAAGTTTCATATTTTTTTTTTTGTTTTGTATTGATAAGGGTTTGTTTCAGAATATGAGAACTGCATGTATGCAAGGTTTTTAAAATTGTAGTCAAGTCATGGTTGTGAATCCAGAGATTAGAGAATTGAGAGGAAAGTTAATATGCTACTTGACACTAACATATCCTGTAATTGAGATGTCACACCATTTGTATACAGACATACACAAATCATTTGTTTCTCGATGACTTCAGTATTCCTACATTGTTTAAGGTAGATGTCGAAAAACAGCTGATTTATTTGGTGTGATTCTGTGATCTTGGCATGTGGTGAAGTTGTAAGTAATCATCTTGTTTGTTGTGTGAAAATACCGAGGAATGTTTAATAACAGAGAGCTGTAGTTTTAAGACCTTACTACATGCATATCCCCAGCCTGCATATGATGAGACTGTAAACTGACTACACTTGATGTCTTGAAATGAGCTTTTTACCCGTCTGATGCATGGCAAGATAAAATAAATTTGTGTGTTTCTGGGTTGTTAGTAAAGACAATGTTACACTAACATAGATTTAATTGTTTTGCAGTTTATAGATGTTAATGATGAGTTATGTTACATTTGTATAAAGATGGAATGTTTCCTTTCGCTGTAGGGTCGAAAGAATGGCTCGATCAAGATTTGGGGTGAAGCTGGGAAGGACAGAGATGAGTTTTCATGGCTCCTTTGTACAAACAGACAGGCTCATGAGCAGGAGAAATTAATGTTGACCCAGATAATTGCAGGAGATTCTCTTCTCCAGTTGGGAAGGAAAGTGCATGATGTACGAGCGTTGTGTTGCATTCCCCAGTATTGTGGTTGCCCAATGAGCAAAGATATTCCACACAAGTCAACAAATGGCATCTGCAAGGTAATTATCACCCTAGATTATAAACTACAACCACGGTATAATTTGGGTTTCACAGGAGGCCAGGCAGGTACATTATTATGAAAATTGTACTTATTGTCCAGAAAGGTTGCGAAACTTATTTCACTCATCTATATACGCCTCTGTAATGTTTTCTGATCATTGACATTGCTGTGGACGTACAGTTGTTCTTGTGTTTGATTAAGGACCACGCAGTGGAGGTTAATCTTAGCACAAAATGGAGGCAAGTGATTATCTTAATGCCGGAACTGTTTTACCCATTGGGAACAGCATGCTTGTACCATTTGGGTAGGAAGCTGGGTGGGCTGTAGAGATGCTGGCCAAGAGAGGGTATCTCTTTCTGCTGGGAATTGAACCTTGATGCTCCGGAGCATGTCCAATGACTGAGTCTCACTGACTCTCATCATCACTTAGGCGTGGCTATGTAATACTGAGCAACCTGTGCCGGTCTAGAGGGAACTCCTGGGACCGTGCGTCCTGTTCACGTTGAACTCTCCAGAGGTTTGACATCTTTATATAATAAAAATCAGATTACTTCTATATAACCTGATATCTTGGACATTTACAGATATAGTATATGATTATGCCTCTTCAGAATTTTTCTTTATCACCTAACTTTGCTGAAAATTAGTCCAAATTAATATTTGTCATATTTTATACCTATGTGTAGTATTCATTCTGACCTTGAAATTTGTAACATTTATTAGGCCTGTCCACGCATTTAATTTTGAGGCAGCTTGAACTATTTGTGCAGTAGTGGATTAAGACAGCTTGATTGCTGGGTACAGGATAAACCATGGCCAGAACTAGGGAGAGCCCACAGTAAACTGTAAATGTTCTTTAGGTGCTGTGTGTAATAGAGGTATTAACCCTTGATTATCCTTCCAGTTAAGTTCAGTACTGTTTTACCACCAGTTACTGAAAGTATACTTGGTATGGGGTAGCCTTTAAACCTTTGAGACAACTCTTTGAGTTTGAAGCATATATATTTGAAGAGGGGGATGCTACTTTTATCTGTAAATTTGTTGTGTTGAAAATGCAGTTAACTCAACTCCTGTTCTTGTTCTGAGCCTGCCTTACAAGGTTTCTATCTGAGGATGAGAAGTTCTCTTGAACATCCCAGCTTAATTAACACTTTGATTTCTTGTAATTTTGTTTTTCAAAATAAACCACCAAATGGTAGTAGGTAAGCATATGTCTTACTACATGCTTACATTTAAATGAGCTTTGATTTTTTGTGTCTGTTTTGGTCAGGATTTGTTGAAAGTCTTCAAGAATGAGCCCCTGAATGGCATAATTAAACAGGAAAAGAAAGAAAAGGATTCTGAGGGATCAGACAAGGAGAAGAAGAATGGGGCAACAAATGGAGCTGTTGTGAAGCAGGAAGACCAGGATTCCCCCCTTAACTGGTTGGCTGATGTTGCTCTGTCCAGTGAGGACAAAAAACCATGTGAGGTAATTGAAATTGAGAAACCTTGTAGGGTGGGCAAAGACAAGCATGGGAAGCATGGGTATAACACATTGTACAAGGACTGTCCCAGAGTCATTTAATGTAGTCATTGATGGGGCAGCATGGCTCATCAAAGAAAAATATCCTGATTGAAAATGTAGAAGATGGATTGGATTAGTGTTCTCTTTGAATATGTATTCATTTGTGTTTAACGCTGTTCTCGTTTCATCCACACAGTATCAGAGTAATTTTACATTTTTCTCACAGTGATACATATTTGATCAAAGTTGTAAAGACTCCTCGTTGGCATATTTATTTCCTGTTGGAACTTGAAGTGTCCCCGGGGCTGCTGGTGTTGTAGGATAAGGTGCCTTAGCATACATATTTGTAGGGTTGTATGGTTTTTAGGGGTTTTGGTCTGCTGCTGATTATGCAAGAGTTGCAGCAGGCAAATGAAAATTCACATATTGGAAACTCCTTATGTCAGTATCCATCTGTTGAATAGAATTTTCCAAGAATACAGCAGGGTACAATCAGCAACATGTATCATATGCAGTGGCTTTCAGGATTTAGCTGTGTTGTATATTTTAGATTTTTAGCGTTTCATCGTACATTACGTTTACCATCTTCAGAATTCATGAAGCACAAAGAGTAAGTACATGGCTGTGCAGTGGGCGTAAGAGTGGTGAGGTGAGGTGTGCTATCAAGTGAGCTAAGAAGAAGGGCTGTTGGAAAATAGTGAAGCCAGACTACCCAGTTCATATCCGTCTTATGTTTGAAGTTGTGGAGGTGTTGGACTCTATTGATAGCTTTCCTGATGATGGGATGGTGTTGTATGTTCACAGTGGCCTGTTTTATAAAATTTGTTGGTTGTCACCTGTAACATCAGATTTGATAAAAGGGCAGCCTAGAAAACATCCATGTAAACAGGTGAACCATTGGAGAAGTTACTGGAAAAAATTCCCCCAGAACTTAAAACTGTGAAGATCAATATAACCTGGCTGAAGACTGGCTTAACCTACTGTTCTTCATAACCATGTGATGTCTTAATTGAATAGTATCACACACCTACCCTTATTGCAACTGTGAAACCTATGTTGGTCCACTTTTCCTTCCACCTCATCACATCACAGGTAATGACCATGCTCAAAATGTTTGGCTCCCCTGAGTGTTGGTATATGGCCTGATCAGTACTGCCTAACTTATTCAGTTTTAGATCTTTGGAAGAACAGTAGCTTGAATTAGGAAGTGGGCTGCTTCGCCAATGAATGTGGTTTTGTTAGGCGTATTTGATGTTTACAGATGTGTAAAGTGGTAAGATGTTGCTGAATCTTCCGGATCAGAAAAGTATAATCCCCAAACAATAAGAAAGCAGAACTGGAATTTAAGTGTACTAGATTGAAATTGTTATGCTACACATTGCTGCACTGAAGTGGTTTGCAGGTGATTCTTTTGGTGCTTGGCTTACTGTGGCATATTTGTAAAGAACACCTGTACAACTCTTGAGTACTTCCATAACATTGCGACTCATAAAATTGTGGTCTGAAGCCTATGTGGAATATGAAGCCTTGTGATCCTAGCTTCTTGGTTTCCTTCTAGTAATCTCTGTGGTTACATGCAAGATTTTGACCAGAAGGAACTGTAGCAGCATTACAACTATAGTGGTTTTGGTAGCAGTCGCTGTGTAACTTCAATATTACAATGCATCATTCATGGAGTTGACAGTTAAATAGTAATTAAAGGTTCTGCCTGCATCAATTTCTGGTGCTCATTTAACTGCATCATTGGCAACTTAGCTTTTACTTTACAGTACATAAGAAAGAAAATGTCAGAAAGTGGAGTCAGAGGTTCACTTGAAAATACCCAAAGAATAATGCCCAGCACAGTTGTTTATTAAAGATGTCAGAGGCTGGTTATCATAGATTGAGCTTATGACAAAAAGAAACAGACTCAGAGAAGTTAGGTCATGTGGTCTTGCCCATACTATCTTCTTGTGGAGCTTATGCTTGTTCTTCTGTATGTCACCCAAGATGATGTTTATTATGAAATGATCTGTAACAGTTTTTTTAACTATTATAAGGACTATATTTATCACAAAATATTTCCATTTTAGTACAGTTTTAATTTTTATGTTTGTATCTCTAGTCTCTTATTTTTTTAAATTTTATTATCTGAGTATTTTAAAATTTTAATTGATAGGCTCAATTTATGCATTTAAAAACATTCAGGTGCACAATAAGGATCCTGATTGAAGAATTAGATGCAATTCAACAACTGTGGCTGGTATAATTGTATGCCTAGTGATGACCCAGTATAAGGGTCGAAACATGCAGCATCAGTAAAACAAATGTTGATACAGTAGTGTCTACATTGTTTTAAATACAGAATATTGTTGTGTGGGCTGCATACTTTTGTATACATTTTATGTACCGTGTTTATAACACACAACAGGATGCATACTACTGTTGTAAAAGGAGAATAAAATTGACACCTGACTCAATTTTTTTTACTGTTAGCTGGTCATTTTGTGTAAATTTAAATATGTAATGTACATGTGTCTTGAAGGACTCTGGTGGCAGCAGCAGTGACTCAGATGAGGATAAGGATGGGAACTACTCAACACTTAGGGAGCTCTTGATCCGTCCTTCACACAAGCCCAATGGTAGTGGGAGCCGATCAGCTTCTCCAGCCAACAACTCGACCAGTTCATTATCTGGTGGCCTTAACAACTGTAACAATGTTAGTAGTAATGCTAATAACAATATGAACAGCAGTGGTGGTAACAATAGCAGCAGCAACAGTGGTGCAGCTTCAAATGCAAGTTCTTCTGTCACATCAGCAACTTCTATAGCCACAGTTAAGGGCACAAAGAAATCAAGATTGGACACTCTTGATGAGGTCATTTCAAGTGTTATTGAGCACAGTGTTCAGAAGGAGGATCATCATGGCAGCTCTGTGTCTGTTGAAGGGAAGGCTCCAATAGAACTCAAGCATTTTGTACGACGTTACAACTGGGCGCAAAAGGGTCGGGAACCGTTACCTATCCGTATCATGACACTCACAGAAAGCAAGATTCTGTATTCAGATGTTCCTCATTCGTGGCTCTGTGATGGCAAACTGCTGAGACTGACTGATCCCAATTGTGAAGGAAATTACCGCATATTCCAGGTATGAAGGGTTGCTTCTAGGTTTGGTCTCTGTTGGGATTTCTTGCCTCATGTCTTTATAGACAGGACTGTAGAATCTATTTCTTGGGTGGGGGTACCTCATAGACTCTATTGTGTTCCCCTCCCCCAAGAGATGACGACAGTCGTGAGAGAGTGGGCTCCAATCCAGGAGGAGGCTAGTATTACTCTTAGCCAAAGTATTGGCTGATGCATTTCAGTCCGTGTGCAGAAACTTCCACACACTGTGAACACACCGAATGAGAGTNATTGGCTGATGCATTTCAGTCCGTGTGCAGAAACTTCCACACACTGAATGAGAGTCCAGTTGTTAGCCCTCAAAACACCACACTTCCCTTGCAAAAATGTAGTTAGGAAAGGATTTTCCAGTATATATACAGCAGTGAAAACTTTGATTCAGTGAAACATTTTGTAGCATGTTGCTAGGTCAGATTATTTCGATTATATATCACAGGAAATTGTAAGTTAATTTATGAAATGCTGTCAGGTAATAATGTTAACCATTGAACATAGATTAAGAATGGGCTGAACTGTAATCATCTTCAGTAGAAGTGAGTGTTACTGCTCCATCTCAGCTGAACAACTATAACCTTCATCTTTAAAGCTAGCATATGTGTGTGCGTGAAGGAGGAGCAAGACAAGGTTCAGGGAGTAATTTGATAGGAATCGTTTATAATGCTGATATTGATCATTCTTTGGATACAAGAATATAGTTTATGTTATGGTCACATTTATGTGGCCATCTACATGTTTTAATTTAGGCCCACCATACAGATATTGATGAAAATTGATGCATACGAGTATGTATACCATTAGAGGTCTCTCAAACTTAGTAGCTTTTTAAGGGTTCTGTCTTCTGGGATATGACACCATTTAGTACGTTGACGTTTCAGAGAAAAATCACCTCCATGTTCAATATCAGATAAACCGAGCAAGATACCAGCATGGAAGCAAGTTGCAAGCCGAAACATCAGTTGATTTTCAAAAGACTGCACAGTGTTATATCCCAGAAACTCCCCATTACCACTGCTGTGAAAATCTCATATTCTGCTTAATAGCTTTTAATTTTGTACAGTTAAAAATGGTGGATGTATGAAGTTATGAGTGGGACCAGTACTAATGACATGGCTCAGATGCATCTCAGTTGAAATCATGGTAACAGTAGTACCCATAGCAAAGATCCATGTTAGCATTTCATACACTTTGCCCATTTTCTGTTGTATACTCAAAGCAAGGCCACAAAAATGCATACTATATTTGCCTTTTCTGTCCTTTGCATGTAAGACTGAATTATCGTGAAATGTATGACTAATAGCTGGGAGTTACAGTATAATTTGTTGACCTGTTGCAGTTTTGGTAAAAATTGACACTTTCAGGGGAGTTGATCATAACTTGCTAAATACTTAGGAAGTGAAATATTCTTAAGGCAGAAGTTGTAGAGGAAATGAAAGATGTTTAATGCCCAGTACATTTTTTTAGTTCCTTGACACATTACAATTGTGTTGATATCAGACACTAGTAGCCGACACTTTTCTTGAAGATCTACATCTGATTGTGTTCACATTTTGATTCTGCACTTGGGACATTTGAAAGTGATTTTGTGTTCAAGAGGAATAAAATTATAGAATATAGAAAATAGGAGAAACTAGCTTTATGGGTAGCTTATGACTTTACCTACTGCCAAATGTAATTAGAATGATTGAGTTGAGGATAAGACGAGTGGGGCATGTATCAGGCATGGGGGAGAATTTGAATCTATACTGTATACAGGGTTTTGAGGGAAAGTCAGAAAGAATACCTAGATGTAGGTGGGAGGATATTATTAAAATGGATCGTAGACAGATGGAATGGGGTGGTACAGACTGGATTTAAATTCGGGATAGGGAACAGTGGAGGAATTGAAGATAGATGCCTTGGCAAGAGCAAGTAATGCAAAAGAAGTTTAGGGGTCAGAAATTTAAAACACTTGTCACTGAGAATCCATTACCTGAAACCTATTTGTTAACTAACATTCACTTTCTGATCCCCCCCCCAGACGTTCACACGCGCACTATTTGAGGGTGTTAACATAATTTTCTGGTACCATTAATGACACATTGAAGGTAGAGGCCATTGAATAGAAGTATTAAAATAAATATCATTTTAGTGGTAACATTTTTGAGAATTTACTGTGCAGGATCAGTGGAAACGTGGCCAGCCTGTGATAGTATCTGATGTAACAAAACATCTGGACATGAGCCTTTGGCATCCAGATTCATTCGCACGTGATTTTGGTGAGGACAAAAACGACTTGATCAACTGTATGACTGGTAACTTGGTGCCAAATCAGCCAATGCGGAAGTTTTGGGAAGGATTTGAACACTTTTCTCGTCGTCTGAAGGATGACAGAGGGAACCCAATGCTGCTCAAACTGAAGGACTGGCCACCAGGTGAGGAATCTGCGGTTCAGAATTTTACACATATGAAGCTTGGCATTTGTCTTTGTACTATCCTCTTATGAAGAGAAGGTAACACTTCACCATGTCACATCCACATGTACTGTGAAAGCTGAAAATATTGCCATGACTTTCTGGTGACTTCCCATTACCCTTGACACTCTGAAGCTTAAAGTGTTTGAAATTGGTTAATTAGTCAAGGTTGACTATTTTGGCTTATCACTTACCTCTCCTTTTTTTGGGGGTGGGATAGCAGTGATTGGTTGTTCGATGGCAGTAATGATTCAATGTTGATAGAGAACATCTCAAGCAATGTGCAGGAAAATTTCCCAGCTGGACCTGGATATGTTAGCTAAACTGTAATATGTAATTGCCTGTTATATAAAACACTTGCATTGAAGTAGCTTATATGTGAATGGTACATGCGTAATCCTGCGTATTTTCTGTGCTGCATCATATCTTTCTGCGAACTAAAAATGAGGTAATAATTACCCTTTGTGACACACTGTTGCATGAATATAAACAATACTTTTTAAATAGAGTAATTATAATAATTTATAAATATTCTAACAAACTCATGCACATTATAGTAATTGTTACAGAATATTTTATATCTGTGACATTGTAATAGTAATTTCTGCAAGTATGTAATAGTAGTTTCCGTATGTATTGACAATGCCCTTCTGAAGATGGTTCCTAGGACCAAAACATGTAAATGATGAAAGTTAAAAAAACATTTATCAATCACACTGGAGGGCATAAATAATCTTTATGCTGTTGTATACAATATTATGATTTGTTCTATATTACTGAAACAGTTATGCTTATTGTGTATGTATACATTAAGCAAGAATGAATTGAATCAACAAAGCAGCATGGTCATCATTTGTATATTGATACCACAGTTCATTCTAAAAAGAAACCAAAATTTTGTCACTCGAAAAGAGAACAGATTTTAAGAATATAAATATAGATTGTACTATTAATCATTTCCAACTCAATATCACTACCTTCATTTCATTGTGAATGTGATGAGGATGGCAGTGATATCGAAACTGAATGATCCTTTATGTTACAGTGACGGAGGTATTGTTACAGATGATTGCATTCTTGCTGTTGAAGTTAGTTGCAGTGTGAGTGACTGCTCATATCGCTGAAGTTTCTCGCTGAACTTCCTGTGAATTTCACAGAATGTGCCACACCTGCACAGACTCTGTCTAATGCTAATGCAATCTCATGTTTGATCATGTTTTTATATCCACCCTTCTGGTGAAAGAAATCAACAGATATGCCCAACACTTTCAGTCAGATCATTAGCTGTCACCAGTGAAAATAAAATACAGACAATTTCAGATGTCCTTATTACTGTATTTCAAGGTGAAGATTTTGCGGAGATGCTGCCATCTCGGTTTAGTGACCTGATGCGCGTGTTGCCTTTAGCAGAATATACTCATCGGACAGGGCGTCTGAATCTTGCAAGTCGCCTTCCAGAATGTTTTGTGCGTCCTGATCTTGGACCTAAGATGTACAATGCCTATGGCTCTGCCCTGTACCCTACAAAGGGCACAACAAATTTGCATCTTGATATATCAGATGCAGTGAATGTCATGGTTTATGTGGGGATCCCAAAAGATGGAGATAACGATGAACATATCAAAGGTATGGTATTTCAGGAATACATATTTTGCGGATTGTCAGCTATAAGAGCAGTATGATGCCTCAAATTTATGACCATTAAATGAAGTTATATTAAGCAACAGTGTCCAAGATTGCTTGTGTTCCATTGCATGGGCATTTTTTTAAAGGATATGCTAGCTTTCAACTTACAGATCCAAAATTTGGGTTTATTGTAACCATTAAACTCTTCTTTTGGTCGGAGACATTTGCAGGGAGACCAATATACACAAGAAGCACTACAGCATTGTTTAGATTTATATTTTTTCCATTCTAGCTCCCTTCTGTGTTTAAGTTTGATCACCCTTTCATTGTTTCCAGCATGGTAATACTTAACAGAATAGAGAACTGAGAAGGGTTGAAAGAAGCATCATTATCCTTGTACAAGGTGTCCAGGTGGAAGGCATCCAAAATAAGAAATATATATCTCTGAAACTAATTGTCATATATGTATCCAGTTTTATGTCGCCGGAAAGTAAAAGTTTTTTTTTCATGCCTGGCTTACACACACATGCCAGCCAGCTGAACCTTCGGCAAACTCAGTAATGATGTTGACACCACAAGGACAGGTTCAGTGCGTGTTGTGGCTAGCAGAGGTGCAATCCCTTAACAGCTGTCCAGCATTGTTTTAGAATGCAATTTGGACATCAACCTCCTACACGGAAAGGCATTCGGTTCTGGAACGACAAACTGAAGGCTACAGGTATTCTGTTGCATATAAAATCTGGAAAGACACAGACCTCTGAAGAAAATGTCAATTCCATTAGAGAGGCATTCCAGGGAAGTTTGTGCTGCTAGCTTGGAGTTTTGTACAAATTGCACGTTCAGCAGTGCACAGTGTTGCTGCGCAGAAGGCTTAGACAATTTATGCTCTAAAATCGATTGACCAAGTAATATGAACAATCTTTGCCATGGACATGCTAGAAAGAATTGAGGTGTTACCTGATTTCCTCCACAAAGTGTTTTTCTTGGATGAGAAGATGTTCCATGTCAATGGGGTTGTAAACTGAAGGATTTGGGGGTGGTCAAAATCCACATCACATTTGAATTGGAGGGAGGCTGCCCCAAAGCGAACGTGTAGGCTGGCTTAGTGCACGGCAAGTTGATTGGACTGTTTTCTTTAAGGAAAAGATTGTGATATTATATTTAAGCATCCTGTTACACTCACACAATATATATGAGACAAATTCCGTCTTAAGTGTAACAATTTAATTGTAGTGAAGAAAAAACTACAATTAAATTCTTACACTTAAGACGGAATTTGTCTCATATAAAAAGATTGTGATTAGACGTTTGTACTTGGATATGCTGGAGCTGTATGCGCTGCCCCAGTTACCAACTCGAACTATCCTCCAACAAGAGGGGCCACCACCACATTTCTGCCACCATGTTAGGAATCACTTGGACAGAGAGATGGATTGGCAGAGGTAGACTGGTTGCTTGCCGTTCTAGGTCACCAGATTTAACCTCATTGGATTTTTTTCTTGTGGAGTTATGTGAAGAACATTGTCTACCAGGTTAAGATCAATGACCTGCATAAGGGATACTGTGGCTACAGTAACACCACACATGCTTTAAGCAACATGGAACNGAACTATCCTCCAACAAGAGGGGCCACCACCACATTTCTGCCACCATGTTAGGAATCACTTGGACAGAGAGATGGATTGGCAGAGGTAGACTGGTTGCTTGCCGTTCTAGGTCACCAGATTTAACCTCATTGGATTTTTTTCTTGTGGAGTTATGTGAAGAACATTGTCTACCAGGTTAAGATCAATGACCTGCAACACATGAAGACCTGCATAAGGGATACTGTGGCTACAGTAACACCAAACATGCTTTAAGCAACATGGAAGAAGGTTGAATGTTGTCTGGATATTTGTCGTGCCAACAAGGGAGCCCAAATTTAAATTTATTGAGAAAATTATATGTTCAGAAAAGAACTTTGATAGTTTCCCTTTGTGATGGTGTAACCCATCAGTGTGTATAATAAATGCTTTCTGAGATATAATTATTTGGATACCTTTCGTCAGGACATCCTGTATTTTATTGATGACAAGCGGCAGTCACTCTGTATTAATTCGCTTAGTGGGGGTTGGAGTCCAGCTGGGTCCACTCGGCAACATGACCACTGACTGANTTGTCTGGATATTTGTCGTGCCAACAAGGGAGCCCAAATTTAAATTTATTGAGAAAATTATATGTTCAGAAAAGAACTTTGATAGTTTCCCTTTGTGATGGTGTAACCCATCAGTGTGTATAATAAATGCTTTCTGGGATATAATTACCCACCCCAGTGCCACTTTGTCCACCACAAATCCCACTTGACCAGACCCATGATCGAACCCGGGCTGCCACAGTAGGAAGCCAGCGACTAACCGCCTGAACACTCGGTCGGTATAGTTTGCTTGCAGACTAGAACCATGGACTTTGTTTTGTAGTGGGGTGTGGGTGTTGGTGGGGGTGGGGGTTATAGTCACCATAACCACACTGACCTCTGAGAAATGAGGTTCCCACATCAGCAGAAGACACAGTAGCTGAGTCCTCTGGTCCCCACTTGCACCTCCAGTGCTAGGGAAAATGCTGCTGCTTCCTCCAGGATACTAACAACAGGACGACTGTAATCCACCATTGTGGTGCTAGGATCTGACACAGCTCCTTGAGAGCATTCCTGTTCTTGGCCACTTCTAGCCAGTCCAGTTTTTCTTCTTCATTATATTGTGTATGCAAGGAAGCCTTTATTAGAGCCCAAAAGAGATTGTGGTTGCTGCAGAAAAAAAATCTGGTCCTCCCTTCATAGAGTTTGACTACCTTGCGATGGGATGTTGATAGGTATCCCAAGTGTGCCATTCACCACACAGCTCACTTACTGTTAGGGCAGGTTATTCTTAGTGAGACCGAGTCCACTTGGTACTGCAGCCACTACTGGCATGTTTGTGAAGCAGTTGGTGGAATGAAGACTGGCAGGGGAAAGTGAAGTATTCAGAGAAAACCTGCCCCAGCGTCACAAATCTCACATGACCAGACCCAGGCCATCATGGCAGGACGCCAGCAACTGTAGCATGGCCCCTAGCTCACAGCTTATGCTAAGGCACCACCGCACTCCAAGGCCACCCTGTCTGTCCCCAAATAGGCCTATGACTCCCAAGGAGAGATGGGTAGGGTGGCCTGGCCGCAGTCATTACACATATGAAGTACAGAGCTTGTATTACATTTTCTTTAATCTGCTTTTGTATCAGCAGTATCAAGAGGGGAGAAATTTCTTGTTGGTGAGGTTAGATGGTCATTTGGAAGTTTCATGATACATTACCTTTAATAATTATACTGTAATTATGCTCTAAGGATGATGGGTTGTGTGTGTACAGCTTTCATAGTGGAGTTCCAAATTTTAGTACTCGTAAATGGCTATTAATGATGAAAGGATCACATCTGTACTGTTGTTTTCACACACCAGTATACTTAATATCAGTTATACCTGCTTGATATAGACAAAGGAAACCAGAATATATGTTGCAGTAATCAGCGACTGTTTATGCAGTACAACCAGGCTTGTTGGTTCCAACAGTAATGCTTTTAAGTTGTATTGATGAAGTACCCAGATCGAATCTCAGCTGGGATGCAGCAGTCCTGACTGAAGTTTTTCATGCAAATGCTGGAAAAGTACCATGAATTAGACCATAACTGCTTCATTCCACATCTTTGCATAATCCTTATTTATTTACTTTTTTGCCGTGTAGAGTAATTGACGACAGTGTAAATTTGTGTGAAAGTGTGTTTGAAAGTTCACTTTTTTAGGCCTGCTGGAATTGTTACTGAAAGTACAACATTACTAACTGTACAGTCCTTCATAAGTGCTTTGGCTCCAATTTTCCTAAATCACAACTTGTTCAATGAAAATTTTCATGTAATGTGTAGGGCATATGGATTTGAAGTTGTATGATGGGAATTTTTACTAACCTGTGTAGCAGTTAGAACTCACAAATGTCTTACATAAGAAGGGTCATACTATAGTTATGGATATATTTTCCAGAAGCATTTCGTGCAATCGATGAAGCAGGATGTGATATCTTAACGAGGCGACGGGTACGTGAGAAAGGAGAACTGCCTGGTGCACTTTGGCATATTTATAATGCCCGGGATGCTGACAAGATTCGTGATCTGCTAAACAAAGTAGCAATTGAAAGAGGGGCCAGGTTGGAACCCCACCATGACCCTATCCATGATCAGAGCTGGTATCTTGATGGTCCTCTTCGAGAAAGGTTATACAAAGAATATGGTGTGGAGGGATATGCCATTGTCCAGTGTTTGGGTGACTCAGTTTTCATTCCTGCAGGAGCACCACATCAGGTGAGTCACTTATTTTCACTATTGCAGGCCATAATGCACTGAGGCAATTAATATGGTTGTTTTCAGCTTTTTGTTCTTAGGAGCATGGACATGGAAAGCTAGTATGTAAAATTTTTAAATTAGCTTAGTGGGGAGTGGAGTCCAACTGGGTCCACTTGGCATGGTGGCCACTGATTGTAGCCTGCCCCTGGTGATTACAATGATGGAGAATTTGGTGGAATGAAGATTGGCAGGGGAAACCAAAGTGCTTGGAGAATACCTGCCCCAGCTCCAGTTTGTCCACAAATCTCACTTGACCAGACACAGGATCGAACCCGGGCCGCTGCAGTGGGAAGCCAGCGACTAACCACTTGAGCTGTGGCGGGGCCTAAGTATGTATGTCTTACAGGTTCTGGTAGACGAGTTTCTGTGAACATGTATTGAACCTTTTGTTTCTGGAAGGTGAAAGAAGACATGGGCTGAGTGCACATAAATTTATCATGGAAATTTCCATTTGTTTTTGTGTTATGTATATAATATTGCCACGTGACAGATAACTTCACGTGGGTCTCGGATTTAGCGAATGGACACATACCTTACAATTATTACCACTTGCAGTATCACTTGACTTCTGGCCCAGTACTCCGATGCGACGTCTCAGCTATCCTTAGCCGTGGTTGGATCCCACCTCTGGTGGCGGCTATCCCAAGATTCTCTCGTTCTCAATGCTCTAATATTCAATACTCTGTACGTGTCATAAGCTCTGCTTATATAGGGGTTAGGCGGACTGCATACCAGACACCATTCCTCACGGTTCCATTACTGCTGTTCAGACAGACCGTTGTTATGGGAACGTTTCTTATAGAATACACTGATAACGTGTTTCGTCTCATCCGTTGTTACTCAACGACAATTCCTTGCTACGAATTTGTCGCTGCGGGAACTCCACAATTTCTACGTATTCGTTGTCGTGGAAGTGTCTGTTCTGATTGTAGCAGTTGTGGTCGTGATGGACGTAAGGTAACACATCACAATATTGTACAAGGAAAGGCAGTGCAGTGTTGTTGTATATCTGCTTTGAATGGGCACTGTTAGCAGTAGACTCTTTATGTGCACTAAGTGAGAAATGTAAAATCACAAAGAATGCATTTGGAAACTTTACATATCCAGAACTGTGTGATATATATACCTTCTTATTACTAAAGCCTGATTATGAAGATTTTTGTTACAGTTGTTACTAGTGTGAGTGGGTTGTAGTGTGGGTGTGGGGGGGGGGGCAGCTGCAGCCTGTGCACCAAGTGTGGCCTTTGAATGAATGCATGCTGGCCTTTCCATTTGTTGCAATACAGGGGTTCTAGGATGCATATTTCTAACAAGTGTACTGTATTCGCAACTGGTTATGAGACAGTTGAGTGAGGCCCATTCCACATTTGAGTCAGGCCCAAATTATTAAAGAACCAGTCAGTTTGAGTTACTGTAAATAAGATCTAAAAGTTTGTGATGATGGTACATTAGTACAAATATTGTGTTTCTGGACATTATCCATGTCCTGTCTTTATCAAAAAATACAATCCTGTTTATTTTTCAAAACAGGATTGTATTTTATGTCTTCATCTTCAGGTAAACTACTTGGTTGGGCCTCTATTGATAGAGCTAGTCTTTATCTCTGGGCCCACATGAAGATGGAGACAGAATCCAGTTTCTGAAACATGTTTTGAAATATAAACAGTTGGGTATATGGGATATATCCTTATTCTAAAATCATGTCAGGGAGGTAAAATCCCTGTGTGAGGCTGTGGAGGCCCATAGAGTTATGAAACGTTGAAACTACCACATGTTCTAGACAGTTGGCTCACAGATGGTAGTGAGGTCAGCCTTATGTGCCAACCACCTTTGCATTTTCTGTTAAGAATCTTCCTGGAGTAAAGGGCAGCTGGTGCGTAAGTTAGTGAGATTTGTAAAGAGAACAAAAATAAATGCAATTGATAGTGGTATGTCAGGTTTTGAGTCATAACATTGAAGGTTGACTCTCTAACCGATGATTGTTACACTGAGAACAGTACATTGTTGGTAATGCAGCTTGTGTATGGATGTGATTTTTGATTTTGTGATGGATCACAAATGCAGTACCTGCATCTCCAACTTGTTTAAAATCTTAAAGGAGGCAAGGGCATATACTTTGATTTTATATGTAGGAGCTAATTTTTTAAGAGAAATAATTCCATTTGGAAACTTTTCAGTGAAGACCAATGAGTGAGTGATGGAAATTCATAGGTTCTGTAATCCAAACCAAAGTACCATTCCGGTGTCTCGTGTTACTCAGATTTGTTTGTTATTATTTCACTGTAAATACTTTCCCATTTTTGTTGCAGGTACGCAATTTACATAACTGTATAAAAGTGGCTGAAGACTTTGTTTCTCCAGAGAATGTTTCACATTGTTTCCATCTAACGCAAGAGTTCCGAGAGCTTTCAGACACACATTCCAACCACGAGGACAAATTGCAGATCAAGAACATCATATATCATGCAGTGAAGGATTCCTTGTCGGTCCTTACCAAGATGGCTGGAGGCAGTGAAGAGTTTCTAGCAAGTTTAGTTTCGGGACCAGCAGCAGATATTGGAACAAACAATTTAAGTCCGGTTTGTGGAGAGCCACCGCCTCCTAATGGGAGCAATGAGGATGATGAAGATGGCAACAGCAGTAGTCACAGTAATGTAGAAATAAAGGTGGAACCTGTTACATGAGTAGCACAAGGAACCAGAAAATGTACAAAGTGAAAGAATTCATGTGGTGTCAAAGAGTACAATTTTGTGAAAGCTCATTGTTGGAATGTACTTGGAGACAAATGGAAGTTGTGATAATACAAGCTACTGTACCTATCACATGGCTGTTCTGCCATGGAGGAATCTTTGGATGTGTCATTATGTTACAGTCTAACAAATCCCTTTTTACCTCTTGGAATTTCTTCCAGCAGTGGCTAGTGTGAAGCAAGATGTGTAGTTCCTGATTAATTCCTATGATACAGTGTAGGGTTTTCAGACCATGAGTGGTGTCTTCAAGGCTTATTGTTATGTGTGTCCTTGAAATTGGCACAGTGAAGAAATAAAGATATTTTGAAGGTTGGTTGATGTTAGGGCTGGGGAGGAAGGGACTTGTCAGAGTATGTAAATGAGAAAAAAATACTGAAGAAAATAACATATAGACACACATGCCATTTGGAGGCTACGAGCAATACAAGGGTCAGGTATGTGTACAGAGGGCTGGCCAACCTGTGATCACATGTCCTATTAATGCATGGGATTCACGTTGTATTGCATGTTTCTCATTTCCTTGTGGCAGAGTACTTGCAGATTTTGTAGTGATTTGGAGAGTGGAAGAAATGAGGTTCTGATCTCGCTATGCCTACGTTTCCATGTGCAGTACAGTGCAATCCCTTACTTCTGTACGTAGTGATTGTCGTATGTATTGTAAGAAAGGCAGTTCGTGCCTCGGATTAATCTTAAGTGTCCACGTAATGGGCGATGTTCTTCATTGATTTTATGACTATTATACATGTTAAAAGTGAAAACTTGGTGTAACTTAGATCATACAAGTGTTGAGCTTCTGCGTGTAGCTTTGATAATTTTGAAGAGTAAGCTTAGACTGGCGATGTTGCCATCCTCCCCCCCGCAGCATGCAGGTGGCACATTCTTTGTACTATTCTGTCCGTTTTTCACTTTTCAGAGAATTAAATTTCTAGGTGGGACATTATATATAAATGCTGTTTAAAAGTGCCAATGTGTGTGTGAGAGTGAAAGTTGGTATGCTAGACAACCAGTATATAGTGCCACCTTAAGAAGGTGGGGGTTTGTTTTCTTTTGCCCCCTCTCTTTTTTCTTTTGCCCCCCTTTCTTTGGAAAGCTTAGAATTCAGTTGAAATTATAGTGAAAGCTTTCTATTTAACCAAAGCCATCAGGAACTGAAGTTTGAAGTTCCTATGTATGTATTAGTATTACAGTGACCTTGGTTCTGAATTTGGGTGGTGGAATTGCGCAGTTTCCTTGATCTCAATTCTTGTGTCAAGCATACAACGATTTGCAAGTGATTTAGTGTAATACAATGTCCATAACCTCTCCTCACATCGCATGGAGGGGTGCCTACGTACTGTGCATTTGGGCCTTTGTTGATTGTGGTGTCAAAAGTACCAGTATTTTACGATTCTGAGGTGATATCTTTGTTCCAGTTCATCCCTGTATATTATTACATAGTCATCTTACTCGTTTCCATCTGTGACTCCAGTTTCCAGTGTTTCTGTCCCATGTGTGAATCTTAAGAATTCTCAATTTCATTGAGAACTTGTAATTTATTCTACTTTATTGGAGGGGACAAGGAACAATTTACTGTTAGTGTTGTACAGTTCAATAGTGTTAACGTTTCTGCTGTTGTGGAATTAGTTCACAAATTGGTTACTAGAGGCCATGACTGGCCCAGTCTTTGTACAGTACAGTTGTATTGATGTTTCTGTAACCCAATGGGGTCGAGTAAATTTTTTGTACTGTGTAAATGTAAGGAGATAACAGTTTAAATAAGAAAATGTTTATATTATGGAAGCGAGAGTATTTTCTTTTGTGGTGATATTTGGATGACTTTCCAGGACCATTCAGTAAAGGAATTTTTAGAATAGGCGTATATTGCTCCCTGGCACTATTGGGGATACTTTACGAAGAACAAGATTACTTGTGTCTGTGTGTGTGAGGAATATTAATTTCACCTCTCTTGAAGTCCCAGAGATCATATTGCATACAGGTTACTCTCATAAGTACAGTTTGCTGGGATAACTCACTACTGTGAGAAGGTGTGGGCTAAGTGATTGCTCTTCAGTCTCTGGTAGGAAAAAGGACTTCTGCCATTGCCACCACATCCACTCCAGCTCTTGAGTGAGCTCATCTTCCTATACAGTAGGTACCAGGGGCCCTTTTTGCGGGTGTAAAGCAGTCTGAGTATGAAGTTCACCTCTTGATTGTGTATAGTACCAAGGTTAAAGATGCCCCATGCATCATCATAGGGGATACTCACGCATAGGGGCAGCTTCACCATTTACCTGTGCTGCATTCCAATATATTGAGGATGCTGACTTGGAGTTTCCCATCTTCCTCCAATTTATCGTCTTCCCTACTAACCACTAAACAAAAGGTTGCAGACAAAATGAAGCCAAGCTCATCTTATTGGACTTCTAAGTCTGTTGCCTGGTTCAGTTTTGTGCTGTGTTTGGGGGTAATTGTTAGCGGGAATGTTAGGATCTGTTTTGACTGTTCTAAGGGCTACGGTACCGTACTGAACGCAAGGTAATTTGCATGCGTGCGTTCCAGAGTTCTTTGCAACAGAATGTCATTGAAAGTGCAGAAGTTTGTTATTTTGTCTGTCAGGCATGCATTACATAAGTTACACTCGTGTAAATTTTGGGTGTTTGGTTAATTCAGTTTGCTGGTGGTGGTTGAGACAACCGCTTTGTACCACAGATTTTTTTCAGAAAGATTCACTTGTGAGATTTGAGGTTCTTGAGCAGTGACTTGATGAAGTCTCCAAGGATGTTGCGCCATGTATCATAATAGATTGCTACTGTTTAGGGAGAATATGCTGCTTCCATTCTCAGGATAGATGGTAGAACTATCAGTTGAATTTTGGCCCTGTTGTTTCTTTTGTATTTTTAATGGTAGATTTTAAATTGTGTAATATCAGATGTTTGAGTATTTACATAGTTGAAGGTACAGTAAGGTGCGTGTTCACTGTTGTTTATAGGAGCAATTAAGGTTTCATTAATAAATATTGTAGCATGTAGAGCCATTGCTGGGTAACGACCTTGAAACATTCGTGGCTGTGCAACAGGTTATTAATGAGCAAGTATATGCAGCTGTTACTGGGTAATGCCTTCATAAACAAATGTGTTCCCATGGAAATTGAGCACAACAATGAATGGTGTTTTCTAAGTAGTCCATGGTGAGATGTTATAACTGAGACAAGTTTAGAAATTGGTCATTTGTAAGGGAGTCTGTGAATAGACTTGGTGCAGTTGGAGAATCTGCAGTTTTAAGATCCTCTAGTGGGATATGACTAGTGAAAGCAGACTGAAAAGGCTTAGGGCATGCAGCGATTTTTAAGTGTGGAAATAAGGGTTGGCGCTATAATTGAGTGTAGTCACGAATTGTGTGTTTTAGTGGTCAGTAAATCCAATCCAAAACCCCATCAAGAGTTATAGAGGTGACAATATATATAGTAGTAAAAGTTTATAACATAGTTGTCAACATAAAGAGTCCTGTGCATTTTATTTGGGTTTTATGTTGTGACTTTGTCCACATTTTGATGGACAGATGTCTTGACACCATGCACATGCTTTTCCAGTTTTCCCACAAGCTGACACTACACATTTATTTTGCTGGTACTGTCCCAGTGTTTGTTGCCACTGATGGCAGCATTCATTTGCCTACCTAATTGCCTCTGTGGATGCAGTTCACTGTGCACAGGTGAAATTGCCTGTGAAGTTCTTGGACCACAGCAAGAAGAGAGAAGACATAAATAGCACTGCAGATCATGGGATCTAACAGGCAAGAAAACAGTTTTGTCCACTTCCATATACAAGGACTAATCAAAGTTTAGTGGGTAATGTACTTATGTATTGGGGAGGTTCTGGTTTCAAAAAGCAAGCCTGGCTACTCCCCACCAGTCCTTGAAGAAGAAGAAGAATACCACTTTTTTTTGCAGTATTTTCAGTTCATTATTCACTAATTATTTACCATTTTATGCTATATAATTTGGGTTCCTGCCTGGATAAGTAACTTTATTTATAAGGTCACTGGAAAATGCAGAGGAACTAAAATTTACACACACACACAGTAACATTACCATTCTGCTATGTGCACATGATCTCAGTCATATCTGTGTTCAAGAGGAAACGTTACGACCTAGACTGTGTAATGTGCCAATGAGGACTCCCAACCAAGAGTTGCTGGTACTAATATCCCAGGAAAATAATGAAATTTTGTTTGCCTAGTAACATGATACCAGTATAGGTTTTCAACAAGGCCATTGTCCTTTTGAAGCATATTGAGATAAAATTTCAAATTACTGGACAACACATACTTCTTAGACAACTTGTATGTGGTATATTAGAGTGCCCTGAAAAAAGTTTGGAACAGAGCAAAGATATTTTTAAATGTGATCTCAGGATTCAGATTAACCCAAATGTATCCCTTTAATCACTGGGCCATTCAAGAGTCCAAGTTTGCCCCTTCAAACATCACACAGATTAAGGTGAATACAGACTCCATTAAACAGTGATTCTTTCCCTGAAGAATGTTCCAGTATGATAAAGATGAGACTGTAGATGAATCATATAAATGAATCCTCAAGTGTAACAAATTTAAGCAAACATCACTGAACTTTCACAGCCGTTCTGTTGATCCTAAGGCAAGAGAAGAATACAACAACGAAACTATGCAAAGCTCTGTACTTGCTTGCCCCATGTGTTGTGAGATCATTGTTTCATAGACATCTGAAAATTCAGCAGCTGTGGTATCTCATGAAAGTACGAAGTGAAAATCTCAAAATCCAAAGTTGATGAAAATAAACCTTGGAAGAAGGGAAGTAGAAGACAGAAAGCGGTAGGAATTGATTACAGTCAACTTTCAACTAGTGGACAGAAAAAAAAATTGTTTTGTGCCATTTGTCAAGAGGACAGATTTGCTGATATGAGAATGTGTTGGGCTTACGCAGATGATGAACCTTTTGTATGTCCACGCTATAGAGATGAGATATTCATGCAATAACTTATTTCTTCAATTCCCCTCTCTGCTTCAAAACCAAATTCCAATAATTTATATAACTGTAACTTCAAAAGTCATCCACTTGACCCACATGGCCTTAGCTGATTGTTACATGTCTTATGTTATCTGGCCTCATTTAAGCAATTTATAACTCCCCAAATCATAACATATTAGGCAAATAATGCTATACTTACTGAAAAGTAGTAGATATAGCTCCCTAATTTCAGTATATTGCAAAGCAGAGAAGTAAATTGAAGTACATATATACACAGCTGTAATGCCACCTGTCACTGAAAACACAGTATGACCTAACAGTTACTGCTGTAGGANCCCCCCCCCCCCCACGACTTTTGCTTGTACTCAGTTCTGTTAGAGCTAACTCGACCCCAGGGCCATATTGCGACTGGGAGGATTAGGTAAATTGAAAAAAATCAACGATCTCCACGGGGGTGGAAGCCGCGACCTTCCGGTTTGTAGCATAGTACCTCAACTACGGTACCGCGTATCCCCATTTATGAGGATGTAGGTCAGACAAAAAAGGATTCTGCATTTGTGAAGTGATTAATAGTTTGTACACTGTAAACACTACATATTGCGGCGGAAGAAGATGCAAAGAAGTTAATGGGCGTAAGGAACCGGAAGAGAGTATCGTAGGATAGAGAGGAA
The DNA here is from genome assembly GCF_002891405.2 of Cryptotermes secundus. NCBI lineage: Eukaryota > Metazoa > Arthropoda > Insecta > Blattodea > Kalotermitidae > Cryptotermes > Cryptotermes secundus. The sequence continues at coordinate 53,253 of NW_019727389.1, read as the reverse complement.
TGGAGGGGCTTGATAAGGGAGGCCAAGGCCCGACATCGGGATGTTGCGCTATAGCAGAAGAAGAAGAAGCACTACATATAGTAGTTCTCTGTTACATTAATGAAATTGGGAGGCACGCAGTAGCGTAGTTGGTTGAGGCACTCTGCTACAAGCCGGAAGGTCACGGGTTCGAGTCTCGACGAGATGATGTTTTTGAGTTGACCTAATCCTTCCAGCCTCATTATGGCCCTGGGGTCGACTCAGCCTCCAACAGAAATGAGTACCAGCAATCTTACTGGGGGGTAAGGAGCGGCTGGTGCTTAAGACCGACAGTCTAACCGCCATCTGTGAGCCGATTGTCTAGAGAAAATGTGGAAGCCTCGACGTCTCACAACCCTATGGGCCTCCATGGCCTGTTACAGGGATAGCTTTACCTTTACCTTTAGTAGGATCATTTCATACGATAAGCACGTTGTCCATAGATAATTCACTGGGTTACAAATATCTCTAAGAAGAAAATTACGCAAGATAGAAAGAAACTGTTGGTTTTATTGGGAAGTTTTGTACAACTGTAGACAGAAATTTCCACACGAGCTCCGTCCTTAGGACTTAAAATCCAAATGATATTCTCACGGACTTCATTCAGACTTGTAATTTTCGTTGCGAAAGACTTGATCTTTTCAAGGAAGGAATTGATCCAACCAATCGACCCAGAGAAGTTTTGGAGAGAGATTCTCCCACTGGAATGGCCAAAGAGGAGAAGCCGCTGGAAGATAAGATTCTGCCGACGGTGTTTCATTTGTTCTGCATATTTCTCGAGCATGTCCAGGTAGTTCGCGCTTCGGATAATTGTGTCCTGAAAGTGGAAGGGACCAATCACTGGCGGGCCGCATGAACCCTGCGTGACGTAAGTTTGAAGCTCTGGAAAAAGTAAAATGGCATTGTACTTTCTTAAGCGCCAAACGTGGAAGTGTAGCTATCTCGTTTTTAACTTGTGCATTAGGTGAATGTGAGTGGCCAGCTTCACGGCCTGGCACTTTAGCCCTGAGAAAAGAGCCATTGATATCTATTAGATTGGAGTGTGGTTGGGCCCCGGGGCCGGCCTGGACGCTGTGGAGAAGAGAAATCTCTTGACTTTGCTGGGAATCTAATTCCGGTTGCTCAGTCGTCCACCCCGAAGCCTAGTTACTGTACTGACTAAGGTATTTGATTTAGAACAGTGATGACCAACTGGCGGCCCGCGGGCCGTATCCGGCCCGCGACTTGATTTACTCCGGCCCCCCGCCAAGTCTCAGGTTTATTTTAAAAAATCTTAACTTCACAGCTGTATTGGCATAGAATTCAGTTTTTAATAGGACGTTTCATTAGCTTACAGCATTTTTCAATTGACTGTATACGTTCTTACCAAGTTGGACAGTTCAAACTGTTTTCTAATAACTGTGTTCATGTCATGGAAATTCCAAGTCCCCCAACCCAACTTCTGTAGGGAGATGACACTGAAGGGAAGACCGTAGTGGTGAAGGATTTATGACACCTTCAAAATAATAACCATTCCCAGCTTTCTCGCAGGGATGGGATGTTTACCGTTTCTCTCGGCATCCTGGCCTTTGTTAAGTGCCAGTTTTAGCAGAAATGTCTCCCAGTTAGTGCGATTTTAGAAAGTGAAGTGTGATTACGGAGTGTGAGTGTAGAACTGTTTTTCAATTAAAATTGTGTTTGAAGTTATTGTAAGTGATACAGCATGTCAAATAGTAAATTGAGAAAAGTTGATAGTGAAAATAGGGCGTTCAAATCTGAGTGGGAACATGACTATTTTTTTATATTAAATAAAGACCACAAGCCACAGTGTTTAGTATGTTTTCAAGTGCTAGCAGTTTTAAAGGAGTACAACCTAAAGAGGCATTACATGACAAATCATAAACAGAAGTTCGGAAAACACTCTTGTGAATCAAGGAAAGTAGTCTGCGATCAGTTAAAGAAAAAACTTTTCCAGCAGAAATCTCTTTTTACCAATGAAACAAAACAACAAGAAGAAGCTTTGCTGGCTTCTTATTTCGTGACATATGAATTAATGAAAGCTAAAAAAGCGTTAAGTGATGGTGAATTAATTAAGAACTGTGCGATAAAGATGGCAGAAGCTTTCAATGAAAATAAGGTAGGAAACAAATTTCAAACAGTGCCCCTTTCAAAACAGACTGTTACTAGGAGGCTGGAAGATATTAGCAACCAGATATCTAATAATGTGAAAGACATTATCGCTAATTGTTCCTATTTCTCAATTGCTCTCGACGAAAGCACAGATGTTTCGGATACTAATCAGTTGCTGATATTTGTTCGTGCAATTAAGGAAGATTTTACAATTTTCGAAGAGTTGTTAAAAGTGTGCTCTTTACACAGCACAACTAGAGGTGTCGATATTTTTAACGCTGTTAAGAGTGCAGTGGAGGAATTCGGTGGTTTTGAAAAATTGTCCTCCATAGTAACAGATGGCGCTAAATCAATGACAGGGACAATAAGCGGTTTTGTTGGATTTTTAAGACAGAATCAAATTACTGTACCTACCTTGCATTGTATTATACATCAGGAGGCTCTATGTGCCAAATCAATTAAACTGTCTACCACCATGGCTACTGTCACAAAAATTACTAATTTGATCAGAGGAGGAAATCGATCACTCACTCACAGAAAATTTCTGACCCTCTTGGAAGAAATGGATTCTGCTTACGGGGACCTGCTTCTGCACACTGAAGTAAGATGGTTAAGCCGTGGGAAATGTCTGGTACGGTTCTTTGAACTCCGTCATGAAATAGCAACATTCCTAAGAGAAGAGGTTACGAATTCTGCTGAACTGCAGAATGATCTCGAAGACGTCGAATTCTTGAGAAACTTGGCCTTTCTCACTGATATCACTCAACACTTGAATGTCCTGAATCTGCAATTGCAAGGCAAGAAGCAGACAATATGTCAGATGGTTGGCTTTGTTGACAGTTTCCGTAAAAAGCTACATTTATTTAAGTCTGCATTGGACAAAAATAACCTTCTACATTTCCCTTGCTGTCGGAAACTCTCAGAAGAAGAAGAAGAAGACTTGGAGTTTAGGGACTACACTGAAATTATTGAAGATTTGTCTTCAGAGTTCGACCGACGATTTAACGATTTTGAAAGCTTTCGACCTGATATTTCTTTATTCAGTAATCCTATACATTGTGATATAGAATCTCAGCCAGGTCATCTGCAATTAGAGCTTTGTGAACTTCAATGTGACCCATCCTTAAACACATCTCAGGTTACTGGAATTGACTTTTGGAAACTGCTTTCACCAGAACGTTACCCACTGTTACGAAATTGGGCTCTCAAACTTTGCTCTGTTTTTGCAAGTACTTACATATGCGAGACAGCGTTTTCATCGCTGAAGCATGTAAAGTCTAAGAACAGGAACAGACTTTCAGATGTCGTGTTATCACATATTCTTCGAGTGGCAACCTCACAATTAAAAGTGGATTTTATATCATTGGTTTCCAGTTTTATGAAACCACAGTGCTCTCATTAAAACAGTGTGTATATGAGGATTTAGGTATAATCATTAGACCATAAAAACTATGATTGAAAGTCTTTTGTGCTCATCCCTGCTGAAAGAAGAATTTGTGCTGTTTTATGGTAAGTAATTGCACATTTCAAGGCATTTTATTTTTCTTTCTTAAATTATAATTGCATTTGCCCCCGGCATATATAAAACTAAACATAAGGCATGATCTGGCCAGTGTTTCTTTAAGAAAAAATGCTCTGGGGGTAGAAGTGATAGAAGGCAATAAAATTGATTGGTGAAATTTTCAATATCGGCTTAATATTATTGGTGCAACGTAAAATTTAAATACGTAGGTTTAAATGCACTTGTTTTTACACGGGTTGTGACTGATTCAGTTTGGGGGGCAATACTCCCCGACCACTCTTCTGAAAGAAACACTGTATCTGGCCCCTGATGGTGTTCTATAAACTAAATTTGGCCCTCGAGGTGTATTAGGTTGGCCAACGCTGATTTAGAACATTGCATAAGGGTATATGATACTGTTATGGTGACGTAATCTAGGTGACTGCGATGGGCTGGGCATGCAGCTAAGATAAGGGAGACAGTGAATTGTGTAATGCCGGATCTTATTTCAAAATTAATAAACTAAAATATGATTTATTTTTCCCTAAACTAACCCTGAAGCTATAGTTATAGTCCAAAAATATACACAAATAATGTGGGACTAAAAATAGGGTGGGAAATCTTTCGTTTTTAAGTATTGCCTAGCTTAGAGGAGGTTTTTTAAATGAGACAGACTGCGTCCACTTTGTATGTCGACCACTAACTGGCCCATTGTACCAACCCAGAACGGCTGATGATGAATGTGAAGCAGTCAGTGGAATGAGAATTGGCAGGGGAAACCGGAGTACTCGGAGAGAAGCTGCCCCAGTGACACTTTGTTTACCATAAATCCCACATGACTTGATCTGGGTTCGAACCCGGGTCGTCGTGGTGGGAAGCCGGCGACTACCCGCCTGAGCTATGCCACGGCCTCTAGCTTAGAGGTAAGTCATGACTGTCCACAATTTTTCGACCACGTATCGTGAGAAAACGATATTTTGTGGGCGTAATTTCATCTTTCTCCATATTTGATGGACCAAAATGACATGCCAATGCAAAATTAGATTTTAATTAGCATTGTTTCGGTCTTCAGGTTTCTGTTCTTAGTCCAAGAGAGTTCTAAGATTAACGCTGTGCTACTGTAGAACATGTGCTGTACTGAAATGGTTAGCTCAGGAGATAACATCTCTGATTTATATGCCGAAAGTACAAGATTCAAAGCTGGACCTGGGCAAAGGCTGTCCTGACTGCGACTTTTCTTGATTTTCTTTACTTTCTGTTGTGATGGCACTTCAGAATAGCCCATGTCTACTACATTGTCCTTTCCCCTTCATTGCACATTAACAACCTTATACGTGTGTATTACTCGCCATGGGGATTCTTTTATTGTAGAAAAGAATATTGTAAATACAAAAAAGGCCTAGGCAATGCACATCCGGCCTTCTGTAGCACATTCTTATAAACATCTTATTCTATAATAGCGGTAAACCCACGATTCTTAATATAGATCTTAACTTAAATCTGAGCGTATACTGTTAATAATCAGTACAATTACTTCTTTTGCTTTTCTTACAAATCTGTCATATAAATATAGGAATGTTTATGACGTAACTGACGCCTTGCAGAAATCTTTTTCTTCTAGCCTTAAGAGTTCTATAACTGACTTTGGGTATTCTTTTTTGCTGTTCTCAGACAAAATGTCCATCCTTGTTGCCCGTTGGTCCCCGTACAGTTTACAGTCCCAGAAGACATGTTCCTCCGTTTGCAGCCCATCACCACATTCACATTCGACCGTGGACACAAAGTTAAATCTGTTTAGGCTTGCTTTAAGACTGGTGTGGCCTGCTCTCATACGGTTTATTGACACGAAGGCGCGGCGGTTCATTTTTATCTCACGGAACCGCGGAGACGAGCCTTTCCTGTAGTACCTCTCAAAGTAGCTTTCTTCTCTGTCCCGTTTGGTGTTTTGACAAAAACTGTGAAGTTCTTCTCTGCCTTTCTTTTTCCACTGCGTTTTAAGATCTGCAACTGGTAATAGTAATTGGCTACCTCTCCCTTCTTTGAGGCGGTGTGGATCCGTTGTGCTGACCACACTACACATATCCACTAAAGTTGGCACTAACTTCGCCGATAAGCCGCGGTCTCTCGGTCGGACTTAAGCCTCGGAGTTTAGTTTTTTTTTTAAGGTTTAAACGTATTGCTCAGCGCTGTATAACATCTGCAGTTCTCTCAGGTCCTTTTATTTATTAATTTTTATTCCTGGGGTGGGGTGGAAATCCTTTGGTGGTGCAGCCGTAAATGAGCCTACTGTACCAGCCTCAGGTACTACATGAGAGAATGGAGCATTGGTACGGTGATAATTGGCACGAGGAAACCAATATACTAACGAAAAAGAAAAATCCTGCCCGAGCACCTCTTTGTCAACCACAAACCCCACATAGCCTATCCGGCGACTGAATGCGGGATCCCACAGTGAGAAGCCGGCTACAGCCCCTTCACCTATGAACAGAAAATTAAACGTTCCTTATAACGGAAAATTCTTCATAGAATAGACTCGTCTAAACCGAGTTATTTAGTACTCGCTTATGCCCCTGTTTGTGTATATTGACAGAGTAACGTTCACGCAAGTTTTCACGACACATGTCACGTGACACATGTCGAAGACACCTGCCTTTCTTCATAATTGTAAACATGCAACACCTTAATGTGACACATTATCTCTCAAATGACTTGTTTTTAATGGGAACGAAACATTGCTTTCCATGCCACGTTGCCTCTACTAAAGCCAACACTATACTATGCGCGTTCGCAGAAAGCATCGGCACGCTCTGGGATACGGAAGAAAAACATTTCTTCAGAAAGAAGAATGTCCAAATGGATTTATTGTACCTTTGCTATTCTTCTAGTTGCTCTGGGGATGATCTTCATACAGTATCCTGCATTTGCTGATACTACAGTCGGAAGAACTTCGGTATATAGGAAGCGGAGATGTAAGTTGTGAAGCCACGTTTGTTTACTCACTCATATTTACCAACAGTACCTAATGAGTTTCTGTCATACAAAGTCATGGAGTTGGGTGAGGTGACGGGTTCGAACTCTCACACCACTAGAAATGTCTGGAGAGCTATAAAAACCATTGTTTTCTGATAAAATTCACATAAATAAGAACATTATTGGTAATGAAAACATAATACACATAATAGTATATGTATAAAAAGAAGGGTCGGTTTTATGAAGTCATTTCGAAACCGATGTCTGAAATGAAATTTTAGGTAAGCTACTGTCATAATGTAACTTTTGTAGTGCCGTGTTTAATCATTTAAATTCATAAAAGCTGGCACAATACGTTTTATTTATGATTCCTTATTTCTGTGTACGTCAGAAATCCAGTGAGTGTCAGAAAGAGATTCATAATGCCGTAATGCGGTGACCTGTGTGTGTTGAAATTTCACCTGAAGAATGTGACAAACTGCGAAGTATGTACTGAATTCAAGGTTAATACTGACAAGATATTTTGCTCTTGTGCTTTTTAAAGTACTGCTGGACCTTACATAGTAAAATGCTGTTATCAAAGGAAACTTCATTAACACATGCTCTGTGTTAAAGATGACAATTTGACGAAGTTCACGGAGAATTAATTAGCCTTTCACTGATAGTTGGAACTTTACTGATGTCTTCTACATATTGTCAGTTTGCTGGTTACTTTGAAACGGCATATCGAAGAGCATTATTCACATGCATATGCATGAGTCTGACCCTGTGTTTTACGTTTACTGAAAGTTGCCCCGTAGAGATGTGGTGATCCAAAGGTGGTGCATTTTAGCACAATGCTGTAATGAAGAATTTTATTGACTACAGTAGCTCCTGTTTTTGTAAACACTCCACTTGATGCGCCTTTGCTTCTCCCACAACAAAACCACAGAGAGCTCCTAGAGAAAAATTCTACTTGGAACTGACTAGCCTTGTAACCGCTT